>NC_043960.1:42126573-42401573 GCF_902148855.1 Sphaeramia orbicularis
TCATAGAAATCTACATTGGCTAGGGAGAGAGAACGCAGAGCCTGGAGGGAGCTGAAGCGATACCGGATTGGTTCCTCCAGGGAAGACATGGTGAGACCCGTTAAGACAAGTCGTTGGAGAGACTCCTGTGGAAAATTTGAGCAAAACATCAAATGTTTTAATTCATTTAAGAATGGTATTTTAATAGGATGTGTTTAAATCATGACACGTGTTAATTTTACCTGACAGTACTTATTGGTGGCCAGTCCCTGAAGAATATCAGGGATGGTGAGGTCTGCGTTCACCCTGGCTGCATCCAACTCCAACAGTCTGTGAGGACAGAGGGCTCTCTGAAAGGCCTCTGCAGAGATACGTGCTGTACGTATGCATGCTCGCCTCAGCCGCAGGTATTCACAGTTTCGAAATATACCCACTGTACTGTCATTCAGCAGACCTGTGGTCCAAAGCACAACACATTACCCTTTAGCTTACAGATCACTGAAGGACTGAACAAGATTAAGCCTTACACAATTCTTTTGTGTTTCCTGTTTACTGAGGGTGGGGTTCAGCTTGGATATTATTACATTAACTGAAGGCTGAAGACCAAACATATTACCAAGCTGCTGAACTTAAACAGATCTACATTACAGTTATACATGTTTACACTTCGCCAAATCTTTCAATCCAGCTATCCATTTACCTTCAGTGGCCATCTTAGCCAGCAGCTGGTCTGCAAGCTCCTGTGGGAAGAGCACAGCCTCTCTGAAGCACAGAGAGCCATCAGGACGCTTCACACAGAAACACTCCAGGTTCTGGCTGACATAAGTCAAGCACAGGTCTGTCAGAGCCGCTGGGGACGCCTCATCCTGAAGATAAAATGGGATGAATAACATTGTCTGGTAAATTAAATAAACATCTAATATGCCACTTATCTACGTAACTAAGTGAGAGTACTTCATAGAATAACAATTCATTACAAATACACTTACCGTGCTGAGAAAACTAGCGGCCATGGCCATGGTTAAAAACAAATGAAGTTTTAGCTTATGCAAATGTAGGAGGTATTTTTCCACACGCAACACTGCCTTTCTGCGTTATTGTCGTCGACCAGCACAATTTTCCTCGATTTAAGTTTGCACTGGTCACCTGTCTAATAAGCCAGTCTTACATTAATCCGTTTGACAGAAATGAGGAGGAAAGGGCGACGAGCGAGCACCTACGATCATTAGCTGTGGACAAGCTAGCTAGCTCACTTGTTGTTGCCTCCGTTGAGGAAAATCGCTTTCCCTGCAAATGTGTTGAGAGCTGTCGGCCGTGCTGGGATTCATGTTTAACAGATATCGACCAATCACTGTTGCGACCACCGCTCTTGATTTAGGAACCGCGCTGAGAGTATAGTTTTTCCTTGCGTATAGTTAAGTCTATTTTTGACTGGACGGACTAGACAGACAGTAAACAAAGGTCAACACACCGGAAGTACATTAGTGAGGGGGGCGGGGCTACGGAAGCCCAAAGGAAAGTGCACTCATTCCGGGAAGTGTTTGCCACCAAGAGGAGTACGCGTGGATATCTGTGTGGAAATGTTACTTTATCTCATACTCAATGGGAAAAAAAATTTATGAGTAATAATAGTACGCGTTAGAATAGTGGACCTACATACAATTGAACAATTAACGGCATTTCGAAATTTTGTAATTTAAGCGTTTCATAAATCCGCTCATTGGGTAATGTACCAAACAGCAAGGTCATAAGTAGCACTGATCGGATGTGGTAGGATTGAATTCTGTAACACGTGAATCAGTATTAAGGTAAAAAAAAAAAAAAAAAAGGCTGAATTGCTGGTTTAAACATGGCTGGACTCATAAACTTTGAAGACGAGAAAGAAGTGAAGCAGTTTTTGGACAACATAGGAGTTGAATTTAGCTTCCAGTGCTACAAAGAGAAGGACCCTGAAGGTAAAGACCTGCGCTGTTCACAGGTCAGTGGTGCTGAAACACTACACACATGGCTCATAGCATTTCTCTTGTCCCATGTCTTTTCTTAGGATGCCAAAGGCTTGCCGACTATATGGAAGTGGTGAAGAAAAACTATGAATCCACGGCACAAGTGCTCAAACATAACTGTGACACGTACGGACACGGGGAAAGCTGCTATAAACTGGGAGCTTATTATGTCACAGGCAAAGGTATGCATATACAGGGTGTGAATGACAATAGTTGTAGACATAGTATGAGAACTTGAAGAATAGAAATCTCAACTTCTCTGTTTAACCCATACAGACTCAGCACTACTTTTATGTCAGTTCCCAAATAATTTTTCTCTCTATTGAACCTTTCTTAAGTGGTTTATCACCATTTATCAAAATATAATCCTCTCTATTATGCTTTTTTTGTGTAAACCAGGTATTTTCCTGTATTTAATTTATGGATCATGTACTTTAATCATCATGCTGAGATTGTGTTTAAGGGTTATTATAACAAAACAGAAAACTCAAGAAAAAGGGACTTTTTCAGTCAAATTTATCATTAACTGAACGTAAACCAGGTGTCTCCATCCACTATCATTTATCAAACTCCATAGGTTTACTGATGACTCAATGTTGTAGAAGATGACGGTGTTTTGACGTTCACTATAGAGCCTCTGAACGTCCAAATAGGTCATATCTGATGACCATGAAAAGATGACAAACTGTATTTTACACCAATTATTTATATGGATTGATAGGAATAGTGAAACAACAGGTATTAAACATTTAACATCAGTAGGTGGTTTTGGCTGATGGTGGATATTTGCGTCTTTATGGGTTAAATTTTCACTCATATCAAATATTCACACATGTAAGCTGAATATGAAGTCAGTGGGGAAAATGCAATTACCTTTTATAGGACACTCATAGAAATACTCTGAAATTCAAATTTTCAACCTTAGCATGTTATTGGAGGACCTAAGAAGACTTGTGTGTTGTGAAATTTTTCAAAATTTTATGTTATGTAGAAAATCAAGATCAATGACGTTATCATATTTGGTTCCTTACCTGAAAGTGTCAAAAAAAATCCAAGAAGTTTTTATAAAAAATACAAGAAAAAACACACATAAGATGAAAGGAACATGTATTTCAGATCATTAGAACATCACTTTTAAGAACATTAGACCAACACACCCCCATATCACATCATGTATATGTGCAATCACTATGTAAATATGTAAATACTTTAAAAAACTTTATACTTAAATTTTTATACTTTTAAGAACGTATTTCTACCTGCCTTTTCTTTTGCACTGGCGTGCTGCATATTGCTGCTGTATACTGTTAAATTTCTCCATGGTGGGATCAATAAAGCCTTATCTTATCTTATCTTATCTTATCTTATCTTATCTTATCTTATCTTATAAGTGGTGATCCAGACACCTGTCCACATCCACATTATCCCTTTGAATATCATTCCTTACATTAGTATCATTACTTCATGGTACCTAACAAAGCAGGTACACTCACTGTTCATGCAGAGGTGGACCTTGCAGACCCTGTAGACCGCATTGGACCTGACATTGTTGACTCACTATAACTGTTGCTGTCACTATCTTGTAATGTATGTGGAAATTACCAAAATAGTCACTTGCCCGATAAAGGGTTAAGAGCTAGTAGAAAGGCAGTGAACAGTGAATACTGAAATCGGCACTCACAGTTACAAATTTGGTGCACTGTCATCTGGCCTCTTGAATTCATCACTGCAAGTTCCTAAATGTGGAATCATGAATTTATTTTCATAGTTATGGAATGTGAATATTTTCAGAGTAAAAATTGAGTGATGCAAGGTCACTTTTTTACAAGCTCTCATGTGTTCTGTTTCGTTTTCTGGGACTGAAAATTCACCTCAAATTAATTAATATTTTATACAAATAGAAATGTAAACGTGCAAACTCAGATTTTTGTTTTTTAAGTTCATACATCAAGACCAAATTTTGCACATATTAAGATTTGTATCACTGTTCTAAAGAGTTTAAACAACAATTATAAGAATCTTTCCAGTTCTGTAGATAAAGGATCAGCTCCAAAACTAACCAATTTTTAAATGAGTGATTTGTGTATTTTATCATATTACTTCCCTGAAATCCATTAAAATTTCTTTCTGCATTCTAAATCTTTTCACTAGGTGGAATAACTGCATGTCTAAAAACAGCCTATTCGTGCTTTCTGCGCTCCTGTAATACTGGAGGAAAGAAGTCCATAGATGCTTGTCATAATGTCGGCCTTTTAGCCCACGATGGACGAGCTGCGGAAGGAGGACCTGACCTTGGAGCAGCTCGTCAGTACTATGAGAAAGCCTGTGCTGGTGGCTTTGCTCCTTCCTGTTTTAACCTCAGTGCTCTGTATATTGAGGGCAATTCCAAAGGGCTGGCGCCTGATATGACTCTAGCTTTGAAGTATGCCAACAAGGCTTGTGAACTGGGACATGTGTGGGGCTGTGCCAATGCAAGTCGCATGTACAAACTTGGTGATGGAACAGAGAAGGATGAGAAGAAAGCAGAAGAACTGAAGAATCGTGCAAAAGAGCTTCATGGTTTGGAGAAGGAAAGGCAACTTAAATTTGGGGAGTGAAAACATACACACAAATATATATTTTTGGTTTGCTTAAATGTGGTTGTGTGTACATGAACAACTTTGTATGCAGAAGCAAACACTGCTTAGAGGTGCAGAGGGTTCATGTTTGATAAGATTAGTTATATTAAAGTTTGTCACAGTCTAAGAGAGCAGATCCTGTCTATTTTTATGGGTAAATTTAGTTAAAATGAAATAACTGCATAAGACATATAAAATAAAAATATCAGGATTCTTGTGAAACTGTGGTGATGCTTTCGAAAGTCTGCAATTTGAACTGTCATCACATCACCTTCAGATTATTTTGTTTCCCATCGAGATCAGAATATACAATGTATGTCAGTGGTAAAAGGTTGTACTGTATGATGTGTGTACTATATGCTGTATGCTTCTACATTTCTATTTATTAATTTCTTATAAAACTGCAAACCAGGTAGAAGATTACCAAGTCAGTGGTGTATTTTTCAACCAGAGTTGGATAAAATATTATAATTGTGAACAATGGGAATATGTGGCTACATTACCTTAAGGAGTGGATTTAAGTATGAATCTGTACATTACCAGAGTATTTCCATTTTATGTAGCATTATATTTCTGCTTGACCACTTGAAAGGCCAATATTCAAATTTTTACTCAGCTACATTTGTATGACAGTTTTAGTTATGTTTCAGACTACAGTTTTTCTATATCCTTCAGTGAAAACCATGAGTCTCCAGATGTTCTGATTTTGTGATGAAGGACTAGGAATGATCAGTTTCTGGGTTAAGATAATTCTCTTACTTAAACTAAATCACCTCTTTAAAACCCCCATTGAGGTGTAAAATGCATTCTCACAAAGCTGAAATATGAAATCAGGACTATTTCTGAACTCAGAAATAGTAAAGTTGTTAAAAATGAGCTCAACCTAAACCATCTGCAGCAGTCAAATGCAGCATATACATGAACACAGTAGTAACATGAATCCAAAAGTATAACAGCAACTAGTAAGGAACAGTAAGGACAGGGACAGTCGCATTAACAGGGAATAATAAACTGCACAAGGCCTACATTTTATACATTCACTCATAATATTTAGAAATATGTGACTTTTGTAGTATGCTTTTGAGTGCAGAGCTTCATTCTATTCTCTATATTTACTGCTGTCAAAGCGGTGTTTGGACCACAAGAGGGAGTCAGAGACAAACACATGAGTTCTGCGCCCTTTTCCAGTCACCCGGGACGCGGGCTATCTTTATCATCAAATGTGGAACTACAGAACATACGCTAGTCCCATCTGTCAGGTTTTTATCGATAATATATCCGCATCGTACATATAATGCTAGAAGAAAAGTTTGTCATTGTCTAAAGGTGAACTCCGGTAAGCCTGTCGGGATGATGAAGGGCGGACTGGTCCGCTTGAACGATGCTAGCTCCGCCCGTTGGCCGTGCGTCTCCTCAGCCCTCATTCAAAACAGAACACAGCTGTTGCAGGGCGCATCGTTGTGTCTTGAGCGGTAGGTTAGCTCCAACTGTTAGCGGTCCGCTGTCTCCCGCTGTCTGCTGATGAACCCGCTGGAATACCGGCACAACACACCGGCGAACGGCGCACTTCGGTGGTGAGTTACAGTTTGGTACGGAACTAAGTTTGTTATTGTTTGCAGTGTTATGTAGAGGCTCCTCAGTCGTCGAGTTAGCTAGCTAACCCAGCGTTAAGCCCCACGCACGGTTTGGGTGTGTTTGTTTTTATGTGCAGGATGCTCCTTTATCAAACTAAATCGGCATCCATCAAGAGGAGATACGCACAGCAATGAGAATCCGGAGACAGTGAATGTGGCTTTGTTTAGTTATAAAGAGTCTCTGTAGCTGGTTGCATTGCTGTTTTAGACTTTATTTTATCAGCTCTGGCCACGTGAAAACACAGTCCCCCTACTACAAACCTTCAAGCAGCCCCGAGGAGTTTGATATGATGCTAATATGAAGCCGTGCGCTCCCTCAGAAAGCTAATGTAGTTAAGCTAGCAAGAATTGCAACATGCTAATATGCGTAGTGTCTGAAAAAGAGCGGGGTGAGTCAGTGAGTTAGCGAATTATGATTCCTCCCTTGCATTCTGACTTTGTTTACTATATTCGCATCATAGTTTGCCTTTGTTTCGGCAGCGGTGTACTTTGTGTCCGCTGGTCCTATCTGCTGTCCACTGTTAGCCCAGCTGAGCTCGTTAGCAGTCATACCCACTCGGGGGGTCCCCGCCGTGGACAGTTCACTGGCGGTGAAACCCCACGCACGTTTACCCTCCGGGGAGTGATTTGGGTGTGGCGTGGGCTCACCCACGAACAATGCTGCGCACAGCCATTGCCTGCCTTGATTTGTCATGGTATATCTTTGTTGAGGCAGCGAACACCGGTCTCATTTGTATAGAGGAGTCGACACTGATAGTCTGCTATTGTTAAAGTCTGATATAAATAAAGGTTAGCTAGAGTATGAATATGAACACTGGTGTCCAAGTAAATCTGATAGATATTTGTCAGATTAGGCCTTAGCAGCATCTCTGAGTCTCATCAGCACCATTCTCCTTTTTTTTCCCCCCCTATTTGTTTTCATTTCTATTAATTTAATCTTGTTTTCATGAGTGATATATGTTTAAAAAATTGTTGAAATTGTATTCTTGTTTTTAAAACTACATCAGACAGTTCCAAAAAGTACACAGATCCTACATTTGTTTAAACCAAAGCTGTAAGCCACTGCTGTACTTGCAGCTGAGTGTATGTGTAACTTTTACTGATAAATGGATCATTAATAATGGAGAATTGATAACAAACATCAGTGTCATAGAATCAGTCCAAGTCTGACTTGACTATATCCTATAACTCCATAATTATTTATTCAGTAAAATCCCTCACACACTTTTTCTGGGTAATTAGAGCCAAGAATATTGACAGATATGTACTTGTTCTGGGAGCCTACATTATTGAATGGACTTTTTCTACCAGCAGTCGTAGTTTTAGGCTGAAATAGTGGCTTTTATCAGTTACTCTGTTTTCAAGATAGAGACAAAGCCTCCCTCTGCTGGAACGTGCACTCTTTGCCTGTGTCCTCTGTGACATTGCTGTTCCTCACTCCTCTTGCCCAATTTTAAAGGGCTCTAAAGAATGTTCCATATTGATATTTAGTGTCGCTGTGTGGAGCTGCTGTTCTCAACACTTAACATATGACCCAGAGGTCACCGGTTCATACTCATGACTGGCATGCTTTTACACTAGTGTGGTGTCGTGTTATGCAGAAAAGACTGAAAAATTCTGTCTCATTTAACTCAAGCTGCATTCTTTAGTTGAATAGATGCAGAATTTATTCATTGGGTAGCATTAACACTAGTAGGCATACCAGTTCTGAAAGCATTATTTGATACAGTGGTTGGATAAAACTACAGTTACAGTTCAGTTCAGAATGGGTAGGAAATGTAATTCTCTTCCACTGGCCGGAGGACCCCAGTCCCCCACATGTAAGAATCTGAACTGGAAATCCTGTTGATTTTTATTAGTAATGGATGGTTTCAGACTGTGTCCAGACAGAAGCTGTGTTTCATCTATATGACCGTGGTCAGGTTTACAAAGTAGCCATAATACTGGAGCTTAGAACTTAATCCAATAAAATATAGTTGATTCAGTATTTTATTCAGTGACAAGATGTTCCCCATTGGCTTTAAGTAACACATTTCCCAACCCTTTACATGTTTAGAAATTCTGCGTTGAATTATCTTGTACTTTGTCTCCCTTCCTGACTGTAAACAAAAACGTCACATTGCATATCTGTTGCTTGCCAGAAACACTGTGCGCCTGGAGGATGTGCTGAAGCTTACTTGGCTGAAGTGATGTTTTTATTTCTGGTGACATCACTTTGTGTATAGCACATAATTATCTATGGCTTAATACTTTGTTTTTGCAGCGGTTCTTCATTGAAACTCCTGTTGTGTAGTTGTGATGCAGCCAGGCAGCTAACATTAGATGGTGTATCTTCACTACACACAAAGCCAATTTCAGTTTTCCATCTCTGATTGATTAAACCCCCTTGGAAAAGACTCTACTCCATGTAATTTGAACACAGACTATTTTCTTGAGCTTGTCTCCCGGTAATTCTACATACCACCTCCACCTTCCGGGCTAGGCTAATCCCAGAGATGCCAAGTGTACGTGGGCCCATCTGTTCAGTACTGTGGTGTAACTGTGCTGTCCAAGACCTGCAAATGTGATTAGTTAGAGATTACATCTGTGTGTGTGAAATAAAACTCTCCTCTCCGAATCAGAGCCGTGTGTTTACAAGAGAAAGGGATAAAACACCGCAGGGCTTTTGCGTCATCAAGTGCAACCCCTGGTCTTTCTCAGGTTATGTTTCTCTGATCTGCATTACATCACATTCACTACAGCATTTATGTGAAATGTTCTTAGTTGCAGTACGCTGTGTAAAAATATATAGTCACTATAATCTGTATGCAGTTTCTTTTCATCATTTTTCCTAGTGAGAAACTAGTCATCTTTTGGCCTCTGTGGGGGTGCTATACATATTCTGAAAGCATTTCTGTCTGTATCAAGCTCTTTCTCCGTGTGACCTCCAACTAATGCTGTTGCTCAGTTGCCAGGGTAACTTTATGTGTGTGTCTGGCACATCCATTCAGCACAGATGGAATTGCGAAGTCACATGTCGTCACACTCTCTTTCCATTCCTTCCCAGCCTTGGCTCTGTTTCTATAAGTACACATACACAGTGAGATATCTGTGCTTTTTTTTTCCCGTTAACTTAATAACACCATCCATGCCTTTGTTACCATCCGACTAATAGAAGCCTTTGCGTTACATAAGTTGTTTTGAATAATTGTAGGTTCCAATGTATTAATATATGCCATCTTTCTGATATTGCTGGTACTTAAAGTGGGTGTTTGGAATTGTCAGCTTTGTTGGCAGCTGACTGACTGAAAGAGATAAAAGACTTGGATAATGCATTCCCTAGCTTTCACTTGAGAAATCTCAGAGGCAGGCACCACATTTCATGATGTAGATTGAGCAATGTACTTTTTGTGTTGTACACAGAACTACATTTGAGGAAGCAGTGCAACACTAACTCATCTTAATGTATTAGCATGTTAACCATATGTTTCCTGCTCTGTTGTAATCACAGTTCTGGTTTTGGAGAAGTTAAGGGCAACAAGAGGAGTGAGACCAACAATGCTGAAACAGACAATATACACAGACTAAAGTATACTTTAACTGGCATGAATAGTCCACTCGTATTTTCAATATAACAAGGTTCTCAAGTGGATAGTTGTCATGTAAATGGCATATTTCTATTGAGACACATGGGATATTATTCAAGTTATAGGAGCATGAGTTGGACATTTATGTATCAGTTACAACACACATCCTCTTCCCTGTTTATCTTCAGTTTAATGTGTTTGATACCAAAACCTCAGCAATTTGGATAGCTGTGGTAGAAATCCACAGACAAATAAAAAACAAACTGGAAAAGCCTACTCAAAATCCACATCTTTGATAATGTTTTTAACAGGTTTTTGAATGTTTGTATCACAGTGCAGGCTATAGCTTAGTTGAATTAAAGGATCTTTAAAGGTTGTGTTGTTATTTTATGTTTATTTTAATATCAGAATTACTGATATTCATATCAGTGGAATATAGGGCTTGTATAGGGCACCGGTTAAATTGCTTAGATACTAAAAATCACTTGTATTGTGTGGTATAGTTTGATATAGAATTCCAATACTTACTAAATTTCATTAGCATCAGTTCATGTGGCTTTTTTATTTTGTAGACCTGCTTTGAGTCTGGAAAAATGCACATGAAGCGTAAAATAAAACTAAAGATTTGTGCCTTGTGTTGTATGGTAATTTTCTTTTTGTTGAAAAGGGAAATGAGTATTGAAAAGTATTGTGTAGGAACCACTATAAAGAAGAAGAATCAGTACTAGTACTGGTGTCGATAGCCTTAGTGGAATATTCTTTTTCATTAGCCATGCCAACAACATTGTAGCTAGTGTCATTTTTTTTGGGAATAGCAACAAAAAACTGGAATGTTTTATGCACTTAGAAGTAGACGATCATGATTGGTGGCTGAATCTCCCTCTATGTCACAAACACACATCCTGCTGAACATATACCACAATAGTTTCAGCTGTGGCAGAGGGCCTGGAGCAGAACACCATAGCCTGAACCATCAATGGGAGTGGCTCACACATGAAGGCGAGTGAACTACAGCGCAACTTATGTTTATTACTGCTCTCTAATTTTAGCGTCTGATTTTTGTGTCTGCTATTATGTTCTTTTTTTACAGTGCTTTGTTGAACTGAGTGGTTTTTCATTTCTATTCTATTTGTCCATGTTTTGTACTTACTGATTATCAGGCAATGTGTCATCAACACCTTCCATGCGCTACATTCACCACCCCCTGCTTTCTGCTTCCTTCTCATTCTTGTCTTCAGGCATCTCTTGTAAAAATGTCAATCTGTCATTTCAGATCACTGATGTCGGTATGACACAGAAATCATGCTTTTTTCAAAACCTTGAGTCATACATTTGTCCTGAAAGCATTGCTTTTTATATGTTGAGCAAAAATATTTTAATTGTGTTAGTTTAATACTGATGCAACATGACAAAGTTGTACAGAGCATTTCTTAACAGACTGATCTCAATAAATGGCGTTGTATGTCATGCCAGTTCTTATGGCGTTTGACGTGCTATACCTACACATTGTCGAACTTTTGTGTGTTATTCAGCGTCAATTTACGACAAGATCTCTGGTTCACATAACCCAAACCCCTAACCCTAAACCTCAATGCCTCCTCAGTGCAAACCTCAGTATTTGACGTATCAGTTTAGGTCGGACGGGGCTAATAACGGCATGAACATACATGCGGAAAGATTACAATGTGTACAGATAACACACCAATTTAAAGTGGCATGTCATGATGTCATGTTGTTCTGAATAAACCATGACATGCAAAAACTCTCTATCTGACACTTGGTGCAACATACGTGAGTGACTAGTAACTTGTAAACACTTTATGGGTCTCTGGAGCTGCACTGAACTGTGACAGAGGTTTTGCTTAAACAGGCAGATTTTATCAATCTTCATCACTCAACCACAAAGCAAAACAAAACCGTGTTAGTTGGTCTATGGTCTGCATTGTTTTAAAAATGAAGCTTTAAAAGGGATTTGATGGACGGGGTTTTTGGTGTTTTAGTTGTACTTTCCATGACGCCTGTTAAATGATCAGATCTGGTGATACTACTCTATTACTATGTTTGTAGTTGGACAAAAATTACACCACCACAAAGTATGTTGCCCCAGCTAACATTAATCATCTACCTTCTTTCCTCTTTTGGTGACTCATCAAAAATTTGAGGAACCCCCCGGGCTTCCCTGCCTGGGTTTCGGTCAAACTCATGTGACTGTGTTTGTGTGCATTGCATCACCTAGTGTTGATTCTGCTCTAAACTATTGGTGATTAGGCCTCCCCCATGAGTGAAATACTGCCAGTGTGTATTGTAGTATAGGCTTTACACGTTTGGATTTTGTTTAGTAGTGTTTTGTAAATGCACCGTGTGCCATCTGTGCAGTAAAGCATGCTGGATAAATCATCATTATCCACAGTAGCTTCTATCCTTTTAGGAAACCTTGTAATACTTCAGTTAGTTGCAAACAGCTCTTAGCCTGCAGTAAAAAATGTGTCCTTGAATTCCACCACACACTCCCTCTGACTGAAAACTGTCAAAGTGCAAATCTAGCTGGTTGTTGTTGTTGAGTTATTTTCTATGAAGGTTCATAGACAAATTATTTGCTTTATTGAATTAGTTCCTGGATGGATTTATTGCAGGCTTTTTGTTGCCTGTACTTTTAAGGGCAACATTAGTTTGGTTCACCCATTTGCCAGCCACAATTGGTTTGTCAGGTTGTAGTTGTTTAGGGTCATGAGGTCAGGGGTCAAAGGTGAGTTCAGGGGCAGGGGTATAGTAAAAGGAGCTACCCTTTAAGGCATGGAGAATGCCAGCTATGAGAGACTTGTTCCACCTGATACTTTCAGGCTGAGCTCTTGCACTCTGTGTCATGTGGCATTTTACTCTGCATATCTGGGATGTTCTTTTTTTTTTTTTTTTTTTTTTTTTTTTTTTTAATAACCTGTTTAATCTGAAAGTAGAGCAAGGCAGCAATAATCTGCTTCATGGAATATTTAGATTTATTCTGTTGTATGAGATTGCATTCGACTCAGCCAGGTTTGTCTAATCAACTGAAAACTGAGCAGACATCGAGCATAATCCATTTCACCACGGCTTGTAAATTCACTGGACAGCATGGACAGACAGACCAGTAGCCGAGTGACTGCACTTGCATTCAGCAGTCTTAGAAAAGAGGCTTTTAAATACGCCTAAGCCATAAGGGACACTTGTATGATTGGTGGTCTCTCTTTACAGACAAATGTATTTTCTCTAGTCTTATTAAAGGACTGATGATGGTTTAATGTAGAGATGCACAATGACAGCCATGGAGTTAAAACTCTGCTTACATACAGTCCATAATCCTCACACTGGCTCAATTGTACATTAACAAAGAGATGCCGCACCCTTCCACTTCCCCTGCATATTGTCCTGATCCACCGCTCTGTATCAGCTCTGGAGACGAGGACACAGCCTCATCTATCTGTGTGAACCCTGGGTGTCTTGGCTTGGGAGCTAAACTGAGAGCTGAGCCTTTACGATGTCATGGAAACTTGTGAACCCAGTTCCAAACCCTGCCAAAGACAGTAGATCAGATGCATACAAACATAATCCTACATACTTTTTTGTTTTAGGTTTTTTTTTTTTTTTTGTTTGTAAAATTTCTGTGTCTTGTTCTCTGAGCATTATCTCTTGTCCACATCAAAAAGTTTTACAAGTCTTAAGTAAACAGTCTGTTTTTTGTCTGTAAGAACAATGTAAGGCCTTTCCCTCCCCGTATTTTTTGCTCTCACCCTTCCTTTTACCACTGAGCACCTGTGCGATGAGTGAATGGTGATGATTCACTTTTCAAGACGATACACTTCTGTGTCATCTCTTAGAAATCAATGAGATTTCTGTGGCTGAGGCAACCTGTTTCCTGTCGCCTTTGTCAGGTTTCACACAAGTCACGTCTTGACATGCAGACAGACTTGCACACACATGCCTGCATCTACACACTATACATCACCAACTGTCAAGCCGGGTGTTTGTTTACTGCATTTTCTGAATATTTCAATTAAACGTCAGTGTGTGTCATACCCTGAACATCATACCCTGAATTATATGTGCAACAAATAAAAGGTGGCCTGTTTACACAATAACTGGGTCAGTGACATGACGCCCTTTTTTTTTTTTTATCCCAGCAATTTATGTACATTTAAAGGACTTAAAAGTTTAAAATAACTTTACAGAATGCTCAAAGACATCTTTTAAAAGTAGTCTTGAATGGTAGATATAAAGATTCATTCTATTTTGGGTGTGTATTTAAGAGTTTTGCATGAAAATGTCTTAGTGGTGTAATCATAAAAACCTTGTACCAAATAATTTACTTTGATTAAAAAGTGCAAAATTTGGATTAAAATGCTTCTGAATGTAGTTTGGCATAGTCTCCCATTACATTCATGTCATAGAAATTGAAGGCATTTTTGAACAATTATTTAAATTTCAGTACTTATTTGGGGAATCTTAACAGTCATGCAAACTTAATGAATAGTCAAGATGATGTAACCACCTGTAGAGAGGCTATTTTGTTAATATTGCAAAAGAAGATCATGTGACAGGAAATTCCATAATCAAGAAGGACACTTACTGATCCTACTCAACATGTGTCCAGGTCAGTATCTCTCTAAAAAATCTGAGCTATTTGAACATTTTTAGGACATGATGTCGTGCATTGAAGATTACATATCAAGTAGTAAAATAACAGGCCTAAAAAGTTCCTCTTAAAAAAAACAAACTCTTTCCAGCATACAAAACTACAGCAGCTAGCTACATAAGATAACATATTTATAAAATGTTATATGTGAACAAAACATGCATCCATGCTTTGTCAAAGTGCTGTCCAAGTGATGAAAAACATCATACATAAGATGAACATAAAACCATGTTTTAGCTTTTTGCCAGATCTTGCATCAGAGCAAGATCAAATGCAATTCAGATGCCAGATTCAGGAGGCATGTGTTGTATTATGTATTTCTCTTAGCTGTCTGATTAACCTGGAGATGATGGAATTCAAGTGCTTCTACCTCTTGGAACATTTTTGGCAGTGCATGGCATATACGGTAACCTGCTTTCACTTGTGTCCTCTCAACATATGCATGTCAATATGATTTGCTTTTGATATATATATATTTAATGTGTAAAAGTCAAGAGTTCCAAGCAGTAATGTGAAAGTAACCGCACACTGGAATCCTTTATTTTTCAAGTTTGCCACATATCTAGGTGTAGTTGAAACATTGAAATGATACTGAAAGGTCAGCTATGTGAAATATTGCCAGTTTGGTGTCAGTTTGATTTTTAACAGAGCTTTTCTCTGTCTGTTTTTGCCATTACCTCACATGTGGAAAAGGCAGATCCTTTGGTTTCTAAATGATGAGCTTGTTATGTGCCTCTCGAGCAGCCTGCGGTACTCCTCTTTACCTATTAACATGAGTACAGCAATGAAAATGGACAGGTGAGGTATCTGTTGTGTTCAAGGTCTTGCACAGTTTGCAGCAGAAAAATATCAGCAACTGACAAACTGACATGCATGTACCATGAAGGACATGTATGAAGGACATATGCGATTTAATTCTGCTTCATATGTGGGGGCATAATATGATTGAGTGTGTTCTCTCACAGCTATGGTTAGGTAAACTGGGGAGGGCTGGAAGGATTTGGGAGGAGGGAGGGTGATATTGCCCCTGGAAACAATGTCTTTCCTATTTTTAGTCAATAGATGAATGTTTAGCGCATGCATCCTGTCTGTACTTGTCTTCTGGGAGCAGAACAGAGGCTCCAACCAGTACTGTCTGTGTAATTCGGCCATGCATTCTAAGTCGTTCACACAGACAGTGCAGCCTCTGGCCATGCTGCTCTGTGGGAGAGGAGGATCAGAAAGGGGTGTGAGGGGCTCATTCAGGGAGAGAGGGGATGTAGGAGAAGGGGAGGGGGAGGGGAGCCGTGCAGGCCTGTTGAAGAGATACAGCTGTTTCACTCTCAGCTGTTGCTCCGCTTCCATTCGATGCAGTCTCGATTTCCCTCTCTCCCTCTCCCTCTCTCTCTGGCCTGCTTTCTCTCTTTGAGACACACACACCCTAACTGGAAGAAGCACACAGTGTAACATTGTTCTGCCTCGTGTGAGAAGATGAAAGAATCAATCTTTTATAGCTGTTATCAGATGGGAGTAGTAAGTGCTCACCATATAAGTAAAAGAAGCAGCCATGTCCACATTAGGCAAAATCTGTCTCTGGTTTCACTGCTTTCTGTCGGGGTTTCTCCTTTACTCTTGTTATTTCTTCTTTTAACTTCCAAAAAGCCCAGTTTCATTTTCTTTGCATGTCTCACAGCATTCTACCCTTTTCTATATCTCTCTTTTTTCCCCCTCTCTTGACCACTGACTGGGTGTCATATTTTATTCTCTTGTGACCTTTGACCCAGTGAACTCTCAGAGCAAACAACTGTGTGTGTTGTCCCTCTTTGACCATCTTTGGATGTTGTTGCTCTGGCTCTCATTCTTACGCCCACGCTGAACACAGGTGTTGGACGACTGACACACTTTGATCACATGCTTTGTTTTTCTCCTCGGCCCCTCTCCTCTCCTTCTTCCTGCCCCTTTCAGTAGCTCTCCCATTGTGTTTTTAAGTTGTAATTGGCTGTTTTATCAGGCCCTGGAGACAAGGCAATGCCATGTTAGAGGAAGTCATGCGTTCAGTACAGTGTGTGTGTGTGTGTGTGTGTGTGTGTGTGTGTGTGTGTGTGTTAGGCTGCATGGGAGGCACGTTACCTCAGTCTTGCTCTATTAAGCACATTCAAAGGTCTGAGTTCTGACTCATAACAAATCTATAACTAAATACTTGAGAAGTTAAATGGATCATGAACACAAAGCTATGACAGAAGCTTTTGGATCTACACAACTAACCACAACTTACCTACTGTAGGCTGTTTTATTTTTTATAACGAGTGTGCCGCTGTTTTGGGTCAAGAGACAGTGAAGAGCAGGCTAGTTTAAAAGAAGACAGATTAACTCTTTAGGCACTGGAGTTTTGTTTTTGTTTTTTTAAATATTCAATTTTGATGTCAAGATTTCAGAGCTGTCTGTTTCATTCACTTATGTTGCTTGTCACAATATTGCAGCTTTTGTGCTTCAAGTGTTAACGTGTAGGCGGACAAGCTCCTTGTCCTGTGAGCTGCTGTTTCATGTCAGCCTGGCACATATGGAGGATTGATTAATGGCCTACACATTTCAGCTCCAGAAGCCATCCTTATTTTTGTTTCATATTTCTATCCTTAAAAGACCTAAATATTTCTGAAAGGTGGTCCTTTTGATTCCAGCAGGTATTTGTACAGTATGAGAGGACGCCCTGTGTTGTGTTGACTGAGCAGCATCGCCTATGTACTTGTAGTAGAAACTCTTCCAACTTCCTTTGGTTGGATTACAGAGTTGTCATTTCTAGAAAGAGGGTATTGTTCAAACCAGAATTGCTGGCATTTATATGTGTGTGTGTGTGTGTGTTTGTGTGTGTGTGTGTGCGTGTGCGCTCTCTCACACATAATTGTATGGTTTTTCAGGTTGCAGCATGCCATGTTTCCTAAGTCAGTGTCTCACTCCGAAGCCCTGAGGGTCCATCCGTCACATAGTCTTGTGAAAGGCTGTGTCTGTCTTTTGTTGCTCAGATGATGTGAAGGTGGGAGAGAAAACATGTTTTGGTGGCATGCAGAGATGGAGATAAAGCTGTTTTTGCTCAAACAGTCGATGTTAAGGTTCAGCTGCTAAGGCTTTAACTTGGAGAGAAGCTGTGTTGGGTTTTGTACTAATAGAGACAGGACACGTGCACATAGTGACATGTTAACAATAATAAAGGTTTATGTGTCCAGTGCATGATAAGGTGTATATTGTTCTGTTAAATCGTGGCTCAGAGACCTATCAGGATGTCCAGACTTGACTCTGATAGTGGTTGATGTCTAAAATCCGGCTTTTCTAATGGCATTGCCAACTTTAAAGGAAATTAATAGCCTAAAAAAAAAATCAAAATTACCATGCCTAGATTTTTTACAGGTAGTTTGATGTTAAGGTCTTGATTTATTGTTTTAGGAATTTAATTAATTTAGGTCTTGTTTACTTTGTCTTGGATGTTTAGTTCCATCTTCTGACATCTGATAAAATCAAAAATAGTTAATTCCCAACAAATGATGATGCTGGCCGATTAGTCAGCTAATGCTTTTCCTGTCATATACTATCACTATTTCTACATTTAAAAAAAAAAAGGAAAAAAATGTCAGTTGACCTGTACTTTAGTGAACCCATAATGCAAAATCACTCTCGCACTGAGCTAGAACCTGGTACTTATTTGTTTGCTGAGATCAGTGCCTATGAACACCACAATATCATTTTATACTTTTTTTTTGTCAAAGAAAATGCAAAATATATAGTTTTTGTTGTTTTGAAAAAAAAGCAAAACTAAAATATGAAACCAAATAACAAAATAATGACAAATGATCATGTATTGGTTTCTTCAACTATCACTCATGACCAAAATCTGCCTTTAGACTGGAAAGAAGTAGTGATCTGAAAATCTTTGTAATAATTGTCAACATCAATTCTGAGATGTATATTTTTTGTATTGTTTTTTTGTATCATTTTTGGCCATATTGCAGATAATTGTATTTGTGTAGTACCACACAGCACATTGCAGGCAGGACATTTGCTCAATATCAGCACTAACGAACATGAATCAAACAAAGTGTGGTGCTAGTCTAAATGATGGGCTACCTCTGCTGTAGGGACAGGGTTTGTGTATGAAAAGTCTTACATTTATTTACAAAGTCAGACTTCTGTTTATGTCAAACAGTGAAGAGTGAGTATTTAATTTTAATTTGTATAGATTAATAATTTTATATTTTCTTATGTGTTAAATTGAAAATTTGAACAAAGGTTCAAAATTAAAACAGAAAAATAAACCAATATTGTGCATAATTGTTAATAATGGACTAAAACAGTCCTTTCTATGTGGTCATTTGATTTAAATTGTTTATTCTTTGACTTTACAGAATATATCAATGTGGTCATTTTGAACAGCTCAACTTGCCAAGTGGTCTGTGGGGTCGTACGTCTGATCAGCATCTGATGAGAGGTTTTATTACTGTGGTTTAACGTTTGCCAATCCACCGAGACTCATAGAGGAAGACATAGAGATCATATCTGTTTCCTTTAAACGCTGCTGCTCTGAGTGACTACTCTGCTGCCCTTCATTGTTAGCCTGCCCTTTCCTTTTTAATAGTCGGTGCAGGGAAAGACCACAGACATCAGCACTCCTGCCAACGCTGCATTTCCTCTACTTCCGACCCCTTTTCCTCCCCCCCAACTCATCTGTCACCAAGCTGAGATCGTCCAGTCTTTAGCAGCAAAGTTGAACTTGGGCTGGGCTGTCTGCCCGCTGCCATTTAGGCCACAAATCAGGCTGAATCCAGCACACATACACACAAACTGTAAGCCAGCGCTCTGCCCACACTTGACAGTGCGCTGCTCTGGGACCCTGCCACATGCCACCACTCACAGGCTTGGCACCGCACCTCGCTTTGGTTCATTTGAGCATTTTAGAGATAAAGAGATACTGTTATTGAGGCTAAATGAACCTTGCCTTAGTTGTGGGAGGTGATTTAGTTGTATTTCTCATTTGAGCTGCACCCTCTAGCTGTGGTCATAGGCCGGGTTAGAGAAAGCTGTGGACTATATTTGTTATCTTCTAGGTCTGTCAGTGTACAAGTGTGTCTCTACGGGATGTGCCAGGAGAAAACACAGAAGCACTGAACAGCCTGTCTGTAAAGCTGTAAAGTATAAAGGGAGAAGGGGAGAAAGAGAGAGGCAAGTGTGTCTAAAAAAAGCATAATCACACCCCACGGTGCAAGCTGCTGCTGCGACACTAATTTAGATCTAGTGGAATTTCACAAACAGGGTACACAAAACTCTGTAAATGAGGTCTAGGTGTGTGTGTGTGTGTGTGTGTGTTTATGACATTACTACTTAACATGGATCCTCCTCTGGATGTTTATGTTAGCTGAACAGAATAGTAATAATACACTGTAATCAAATGGCCTGCAGCTCACAATAGGTGTGAGCTGCAGGGAGAGATCTCATTTATCAGCACATCTACTATAAAAAATAATCAAATCAGCCAATCAGAAACGTGTCTCTACAGAATAGAGGATCCTTTTTCCTGTCAGAGATGAGTCTAAATATTCATGATGAGCCGATGGCTCAAAATGAAAGTGAGAAGAGCACAGTTGGTTTACTGTCAGAGGAAAAACCAGTGTCACTCACTGAGTTTACAGCATATTGATTTTCTTTAAAAATGCTTTTACTGTGAAATGATGACGGTGTAATCCGATTTTCTCCTTTTTTTTTTAGTTTAATGTCGCTGTATTAATCAGGATTGGTGTGGATTTTGCTTAGAGCAGTATATGGAAAACAAAGGCATTTATTTCCTTTATCTTGTAAGTGTCTTGTTTTGTGTTTCAGTATCTGATAAGCTGCAGGAGCACCAGCATAGTTATATGGCGTGTGTGGTGTGGCAAACGTTGGATATTTCATTAAAAAATGAACCAGTTTTGTGAGTTTCAAATGGAGAAACACCCTGTTCCATTAGGACAGTTGGACAGCCTTGGGCAAAAACTGTTCAAAATCTGAGCAAACAAAGCACAGGGCTACACACTATACTATTAAGTATCCATACGGTCATACAGGTTTTGCTTTCCCTTCTCACCATATTTACTGTTCTTTTCTCTAGTCCTACTGTTTCAGATTAGCATGGGACTACACACTTATTGACCTTCACCAGGCTTTGAACATCAGCGGCATGTTAAGTGATGGTGTAAAGGAGCTGTTAGTCATGTTCCCTCGACAGCAACACACGCGCACACACACACACACACACACACACACACACACACACACACACACCCGCCCACTATTGTCTCTCTGCAGGCAGCGCCACCAACCTCTGCTTGTACAGCCAACCTGCTGAGTGAAAGCTGTGTATATTGAACTGCTGTGACATGCAGCCACATGTGTACATGCAGGTTATTAGAGAGTGTGTGTGATCAGCCTGGGACCTTTTAGCGCCAGATCAATAGTGTTCACCCCTGGAGGTTTGACTCAAGCTCAAAGAGAGTGAGGACATTTCACACCTAAAACTAACGTGAACGTTCTTTGTTTTCTACTGCGCTTCTATGGAACATGCCAACATATTGTTAGCCTCATAGCATAATTGCTTGTCATATTTTTTTTTTCTTCAGATTATAGCCAGTGATGTAAAATGAATCAGCAGTGTTAGGACAGTAAATATACTTAGATATCACAATTTGGCAATTATGCTATGAGGCTAATCATATGCAGACATCACATACGCACATACAAGTATGCATAGTGGCTGCGCATAAGGCTGCAGCTACCCATGGCTTTGTAGTATAGCCCGAATATGGTTGTGCAGTTTATTGAATCAGTTGCTTAATCAAGGTTTTAATCTCTGAAAATCATGAAAAATATTGTGGTAATGTGTTTCTTCAGTAACGTGGCATGTAGTTTTAGCAAAGAGTATTTGAATCAGGTTGTCCTCAGTTCTTATTTCCAGAAAATGATTGAAATGGTAAATTCATCCATAATATTGAGGGAAAAAAAGGAGATTTAATTTTTTGACTTTTACCCAGTTGGAGGACAAAGCTTTAGTTTGAACGTATTGTGAAATTAGGCTAGAGTTTGCATGAACTAAAGCGGTGAAAAAGAAGAGAGCAGAGCTTAATGGGCTGTCACATCCCTCACCGCTCAGCGCAACACACTGACCCACTTTGGCTCGGTGACTTTGGTGCATCTGCAGCCATGCTTTATAAATGTATCAAGTCCTGCCACTGCTGGGCTAAAGACAGCACACACGCTTGTGCAGTGCATGGACACTGGGTTTATTATAAAGCACTGTGAAACAGAAAAAGAAGAAAAAAACGTTGATTTCTTTTTAAATGTCTCTGCAGTGATTAGTAAGGTCTGGTGGTTCCTGTGGTCCACACCAACAGTGAGGTGCAAACTGCCACAACATGCATTTTTAGAGTCTCTGCTATAACACGGAGAATATATTTACTGAATATTTTTTTTACTATTTATTATTTGCCTTTGAAATTGTTGATTCTGATTTGTCACCAACCACCTTCTGTACTCTATTATTAATGTATGCTATGCAGTTCCAAATGGAACCTAATGGACAACAGTAGTTGAACATTCACATCAGGTAGCCTAAATATTTTTTCATATCAATATGCTTTGTCAAATGATTGAGTTTGTAGTAAAAAGTTATGCAATAAGTAGGATAATCCCAAACTTATTTCTTATGTGTATGAATTTCAGACATAAAGTTCCTTCAGATCATACATATGTTATAGAATAGGTGGACATTTATGAGTAATTAAATTCATTTAGAGCATTATAGCTCCCTTAAGTAAGTTTAATAATACCTCCTTGCACCCAATTTAGTGAAGAAAAAAACAACCTTTTACAACCCAGTAGAAATTAAGTAATTAATTTACACTAGATTATTTTTAATGAAACTTTTAAAAGTTTGAGGGAAAGCTTGGGGTAGACCAGTGGTTTACCCAAGTACCCCCCAGCTCTCACTTCAGCATTTTGTTCCTGTGCCAAAGGTGTCTGTTTATATTTTCAAAACTTTGTAAACAAACATATACTTAACTGTAATAGATATATAAAAACACAGATTTAAAAGTAAATTAATTAATAAATTAATCTTTCATCAACAAAAAATAATTACTTAGCTACTTTAGCTACTATTATATGAATGTATTTTGTTTTACATTTCAGCATTAAATCTCATTATTTATTTTGTATTTGGTACATGATGACTTGGGATGTATTCACACCTGAAAAGTCCTTTGGTCCGCTTATTTGATTCGGATCGAATGTGGACTTTATTTTTTTCATTTGGGTTGGATTGCATTCTCATTACACTTTCTGCTAGTTGACCAAAATGCGTGAACAGAAGCATGCGTGTGACGAACTGTGCTGGCATTGGACAGAAAAGTCGTGGGCGGGGTGAATCAGAGACAGCCAGTGTTGATAAAAACAAACGTGGTGGTCCTACATACAGTAATCATTTTCGGAATATGTATTCTATTTTCACAGACACAAATTTACAAAAATAATGTTAACTGTCAAGAAAAGCTCATTTGGAACCAGTTTCATAATATGGGCATCTGACCAAATGTCAATGAGACATTCAGTTTCCTCATTGCTCCACGTCTGTCCACGGCTCATGGCGGCTGCTATTAGCTCTGACCACCCGCGAACCTCGGCTATTTCCAGCGGCTACAGTGGCTTGTCAAGCACAAAAAGGCGCAACATTCCTTGGTTTGTTTCAGCTCCGAGGCCAGTTATATTCACACCAGAAGTGAACCGGTCCAGAGTCCGTTTGGAAGCCCCTAGAAGAGGTTGTCTCGGTCCACCTGTTTGATTCGAATCAGAGTTCGCATATTTGTATTCACACCTAAAAAAAAAAAAAAAAAGTCCGGACTTTCTGGGGAAACGAACTCTGGTCCATTTTATATGGACCAAATGAAGTAGGTGTGAATACACCCTTATTTAATGTATTTTTCCCAAAAAATTTCAAGTACCCCTGGGGTACGCATACCCCACTTTGGGAACCCCTGGGGTAAACCATAAGATGATCACTATCTCTAGTGTCTTTGTCCTTTGTGATGTTTCACTGGACATTGTCATATACAAATTAGATGGACATCACTGAACTCCGCTCAGCAGACCTGGACTGTTTTGAATGAATTAGGTTTATCTTTGAGTTGTGCTGAGCTTGAAGGAGATGATCATTTCTTTTCCTCTTGTGAACAGTGGGAACAGATTGAGAAGCGACGCTTTCAGGCCTGTTTAAGAGTCGAGGAGAGGCCAGCAGCGCTGCTGGCAGGGACTGGCAGAGTTGTCCAAACTGTTGAAATCACCCAACACTCTGTTAGTGCTGAATGTTACACAAATCTCACGTCTGGTCCTTTATTCACAGTCTCACAGCTTGTGACTTTTTCCTGATCACACTTGGGGTTCAGTGCTGTAAAGGGACACACAAACTTTGGCTACACATACAAAACACACTAATCCTCTGTGTGTATGTGCCTGTACTGTAGCTTGCACCTCGTGCTAAGACAGATGGAGCAAAAAGTAAACATGTGTACATGTACAAAAGTAAATGAGATTAAGGCTCAGAGCAGTCTGGTGATCTGTATGAAAGCCAGTGTTTCCCCTACACCGGTCCATCCGTGTCACGTTGTTGCAGTTTTATCATGACCACTATAAAATAATAAATGATCCACATTTCATTATCCAGTAAAATCTGTGACACAATGTGTACTAGTGGAAAACCAGCTAATATAACTTATGTTGTGCAAAGAAAGACAAGTATGTTATTTAAGATAATGAAGTTTTAAAAAGCATTGAGTTATCAGCCACAATCATGTTACACTCCGTGTGTGTGTGTGTGTGTGTGGTGAGAAATATGCCCTGCTGCTTAATAATTGGTGTTGCTGAAATTATCCTGTGCATTTCACAGGTTAAGAATATTCTGATGTTACTATGGATGGAAGAGGATGAGGATGTCAGAAATTTCTTCAGTTTATTGAAGTTATGGTGTGAAATAAAGAGATGGGAGATAAGCAGGATAAACATGACACAGACACACCCACTCCACATACTGTGTTAAGATTTGCACAAATGTGCACAGCGGTACAAAAACACTTGGTAATATTCATTGTGCTCCTCAGTTGCGAGGCCTCTGCCTCTTAGGAAGCCAGTGCTTTTGTTTGAACTGCAGCATGCGAATGAATGTTGAATAGTAGCCTGGGAACATGAATAGAGGAGGCAGAGCAAGCAGAGAGGCCTGATTCAACAGCACCTGCTATGATGAGTCACATTTAGCTTTACAGTGACATATCCTCCCTGACATGCTCCAACACGAATCCTTCCACTTTCTGTCATTCTTCTTTTATAATACTGCTTCCTCCCTTAAACTCAGTAGTCTATTACAAACTCTTATCACTGTGATGCTGAAATTTGGTCAGGCAGTAACTCAACATTTTCCCACTGTAGGCCATTCCCCAAACCTGAACTTCAGCAAGCAAAGCCCTCAACCATGCATAATTGTATCACCAAAAACAACACATTAGAGCTGGCTGTCAGATGAGGTGAATGTGGATGTTTGCAGAGGCAGAGGGTTGGATTCTTCCACTGGGAGCTCTGGTCATGGATAGGCAGGGTAGTAATCACAAGACAAGGTGATCGTCTCTCCTCATCTTTTTGAAGTTCCATAGGTGTGGCTGTCATAAAACCTGTAAAGTTGGGAGGTCATGTTTTCTAGGATGGGCTGGGACTTTTCTCAATAAGCTGCTCAGACACAGTGTAGGCTTGTTTTTAGTCTTGCATTTAACTTCACAGAGACACTGCTTTACACTCTACACAAGTGAAACTGTTTTCTTGGGCGAGTATGAGCTCTGCATGAAAGAATGCTGCAAGGGTTTAAAGTTTATTGTGTTCAATGGTAATCGTATCCACTGTTTGTTCTCCCCATGTGCTTTGTACCCCTAACCACATGATAAGAGCCCAACTGGGATGAGACGATCTTAGCCTCTACCTGATGGATAAAGGCCAACTGCTGTCTGCCAGCATGCAGCATTTGTCTGCAGCTAATCTCAGTCCCACAGAGTCCAGGGCAGGCTATCATTTCTTAGTGTAGTGAGACACCTACTGGCTAATGTGAGCCATGTAATATCAGCCTTTACTGAAAAAAGTGTCTATTTTGGGCACTGTGGCTGATTTAATGTAAAATTTCTTTAAAGTGATTTATTACTACTTATGATTCAGTGTTATAAATAATTCCACAGCTGAATAATATAGAATTAATTTGATTAACTGATGTTTTGCTCTCTGAAAATCATGGAAAATTAAGACCTTTACTGCAAGATGTAAGTAGTTGACATACAGTGATTGTGAAGGTATCTCCTTTTTGTATGGCGTAGTAAAGACAGAGTATTCTTGAATCAGTTGTTGTTTTCAGTGCATGTAACAAGAAAACAAACTCAAATGCAGACTTCTGCACAGTTTTCATGTTGGACTTGAAACCTTCAAGTTAATAATATACAACAGATTTGTTTGAGGTAATGTGCTGTGATTGTTGTAATTTAGATTCAGTTGAAAAAGAAAGGAAAGTAGTAATATAATAAATCATTACATGAACATCAGTGCTTTCACTTTTGGCAGTGCAGCTGATATAGTATGTAGAGGCTGACCTGACTGATAAGAAAAACTGTTCATCAGTTATCAACGTACAATCACTTCCTTCAATGTATCCTCATACAATCACTTCCATTAATGTGCAATAACCCTGCAAAATGTGAATTATGTGCAGTAAGTCATGCAATAATCTTCTGTTCTGCAACAATGCAATATTTTATTCAATATGTATTTATTTATTTAACATAAATGCGGTATTTCTACAGGGTGTCCCATAAGTCTCCATACATAGGAAAAATAAACGTTTCTTGACATAAACCATTTTTATTTATATAATATGCTCTATATGACTGCCATTTTGTCAGGAACACATTTCAATGCATGTCTGCTGAAGAACTATAAAGAAGAAATATAAAGAAATACATGTTAGAACCATATATGTATGGAATGTATTATGTCTTCTATATATGGAGACTTATGGGACACCCTGTATATAGACTTGAGTTCATAGATATACGTACTGTTTTCATAGGTAATACATACTGTTAATATTGTTATTGTAGACATACTGTCACATACTGTTAATATTGTAAATATCGTGTGTCTTTTTTATTTTTTTATTCTAACTAGCTCTACTCTTATTTTACTTTGGTAAAATTTTATTTTCTTGTCTTGTTTTTACTTTTTGTAATTTTATTTTGCCCTATTCTTGTTTTCTGAGGTACTGGTGTTTTATTAATATCGTTGCACTGACTGGAGTAGCACTCCTAATTTCATTGTACACGCAATGACAATAAAGGGTATTCTAAATTCTGAATAAATTCATCGACCATCAACATCACTATGTGGGAATTAATTTGATATGTGATGACCTGCATGTGTAAGTCAAAGTAATAAATACCTAAATAATTAAACAGCAAATAGTAGATAAATCTTGATCACTGAACATCAGAGTAACTTAATATCTGATGGTTTCTAAGAAATCTGGGTGCATTTTTAAAAAATATTTTTGTCAGCTATTCCCCGAAGTTCCCCAAAGTCTTCAGTTTCAGCTAAGAAGTGTAATGTTAACCATTGGCAACTAACTGATCCAAATAATTTATAAAATGTCCTACTGGCATCGATTTTGTGGTCTGTGGTCTAGTGAAAAAGCTCTGCTGGTTGCATGTGTGAAGGCAGTTTTACCAGGAATTGATCATATTTATGTTTAACAGTAACAACCTCATTAATGTTGGTGATCTGTTTAACACTTTCAAATGAAATCAGATGAGTTATTGAATTTAGTTTGAAACTCATGGGTGTGTGGGCTTTCCTCATGTTCTCAAAAATCTCATCGTCTCCCTCCCCCTCTTTTCTTTTGTTCTGTTCACTTTCACACAGACGGCAGGAGTCAATCTCAGAGAAATACAGGACTGTATAGACGACGACAGAACAACAGGCTGACCTCAAGTCCTGCACTATGCACATCTGACACACAACTGGTAAGTACATCCTCATCTGAACACGGATGAGTGGCTGAGAACATAACGTTACAGTGGAGTGGACTGTAGAAGAGTTACTGTAAAATAATAGACACATGCTAGTTACTGAGGACACTGCTTTTAAAGGAGTGATATTTAGCTTTTTTTTTAAAAATGGAATTATGCATTTAAAACATTTCCCTGTGGTCTTCATAAACTGTAAATGCTATGCTTGGGTCTGAATTCTTCATTAATTCAACTCCACAGGTCCATCTTCAACCCTATTTCTGAGTAATGACACCAGAAAGGTTGTTTTGAGCGCTGGCCCTTTAAATGCACATGAGCCACTTCACACCTCACCTCCTCCAGGTTGTTGGCTGTGCTGCTCTGTCCCGTTCAACCAACAACTGAACATTTTAGGAAATCGGCTTGAAGTGTGGACATATTTTCAGTATGGACTACAACCGCTGTTGTGTACAAACAGTTATGTCGTACTCGGAGAAATGTTCGTCTGAAGTCTTGACCTTATATGTGCAAATCTCATGATGTAACTAGGTATAGACAAATTAAGCAGGAATTAAAACGGGTTGTAGAAATCCACTTGATTTTTGCTGGAATTAATATAAAGGTAGCTTTCTAGAACCTGGAGGCTTCAAATTCAAACTTTTTGAACTATTAGGTTCCAAATACACAAATAAATGTACCAGAGACTAATAAAAGTGGGTTTAGCAAAACATGACCCCTTTAAATGAATACTTATGGTCAGGTGTACACATTTGAAATGGACATTTTGGCTGTTATGGCTTTAGTTGATTAATGTGCACTAATGGGGCCTTTGACAAAATATCATTGACTTGGCTCTCAAAGGCAAAAGCTAAACAGCATTTTGGAACTATGGACATTTAAATAGATAATATAATAATAATAATAATAATAATAATAATAATAATAATAATAATAATAATAATAATAATAATAATAATAATAATGATGATATAGAAATATTGTATATATAAAAAAAAAATCAATCTGTCAGTTTTTATGTATATAGCACCAAATCATAAAAGTTATCTCAGGACACCTTACATATATCACTGGTCGAAACCAGACTTTTAAAGAAAATGATAACTTAAAAAACAAATATCATTCTCTCCTAAATTATTGAAGGTGGTTTGCTCAAATCTAGATTTTGTGCTCCTATTTCTTACCTTATTGCTAGGACCTGAGTACACATTTAGTTCTTTCATGTGCTACATTCAATGAATGACAGTAAATGAACCTTGATTAATAAGCTGATTGACATTCAGTTATCCAGATTTTATTTTTATTATTTTTTCTAGATATTTAGTACCTCAAATGTTCAGTTAATAAAGCCAAAGTTTGTTTATTTTATTTTGAATATTACCATTTAAAACCAAAAACAAGGAAAAATGTGGAGGGAAAAAAAAAAAAAAAACATTTGAAAATGAGTGGGCTGAAGTTCAACTTATATACTCCTGCCCCCTTACCCCATCTTTTTCTACTTACCATAAAGTCCCACGTCAGTTCCGCAAAGTAACTTAACAAATCTTACACATTTCAGAATGAATTCTAACCAGTCCTGCACAAAATGAAAAAATATTATACATAATAACAAAATAAACTCTGTCCACATTGAAAATGAACTCAGCAAATAATAAACATTTCATAGCAGTATTACACTTCAAAATAAACTGCATTTCATAACAGTCTTCCACATGTCAAAATAAACTGTCCTTTTCATTGCCATATTACACATATACAGGGTGGGGAAGCAAAATTTACAATGAACATTTAGTTGTTTTTTCTCTGCAAGCACTACGTCAATTGTTTTGAAACCAAACATATATTGATGTCATAATCATACCTAACACTATTATCCATACCTTTTCAGAAACTTTTGCCCATATGAGTAATCAGGAAAGCAAACGTCAAAGAGTGTGTGATTTGCTGAATGCACTCGTCACATCAAAGGAGATTTCAAAAATAGTTGGAGTGTCCATAAAGACTGTTTATAATGTAAAGAAGAGAATGACTGAGCAAAACTATTATGAGAAAGTCTGGAAGATACTATTAAAGAAGAATGGGAGAAGTTGTCACCTGAATATTTGAGGAACACTTGCGCAAGTTTCAGGAAGCGTGTGAAGGCAGGTTATTGAGAAAGGAGGAGGAACACATAGAATAAAAACATTTTCTATTATGTAAATTTTCTTGTGGCAAATAAATTCTCATGACTTTCGATAAACTAATTGGTCATACACTGTCTTTCAATCCCTGCCTCAAAATATTGTAAATTTTGCTTCCCCACCCTGTAGATAGATAGACTTTATTTTGAACATAAGTAAGCAAAAGAAAATTCCAGATTTAAAGGTCACTCCAATATATGGAAATAAATAAACCAAAAAAGAAACAAATATCACACAAATGTATAGCAAGTTTATTGTGGCTCTTTAACAATGCTTAATGTCCTGAAAAGGAAAAATAAATAAAATAAAAAGAAAGTAATTCCTTTCTCATATGACAGATTTTGTTGTCTGGTTCTGTGAGTAAGCAACAGCCTTTCCTGCTAAACTACCTTTTATTTATTTAATAAACTGCTATCAGTCAACCTCCAGCACTGACCCCAGACTCATTGCCATTTTTATTGTAAGGCAAGGCAACTTTATTTGCGTAGCCTGTTTTATTCATGGGGACAGTTAAATATGCTTTACATGAAACAATAAAACACTGTGAAAGACTTTATCATATGAGTTGTTTTGCAGGACAACAGTGCAATGCATGAGTGGAAAAGTAATTGTGCATGTTGTAACTCTCTAAATAACAGACAGATTAGACTTGTAAACACAGCCAAGCAATTGCTTCCTGTGCAATTATAGACTGCTGTCAAACAATGTGAGAGAGGCTAACATGATGTAGTGTTGTTTGCGTTCAGCTCAGCAGAACGCAACCTCAAGGAAGCTAATGGTTCTTAAAGCACAAGCCATTTCGATCTGAGACTTGAGCCAGACAAAAAGACAGATGGATACACGCATTAGAGCCCAACCGCTATGGGATTTTTGGGGCCGATGCCGATTCTGGGGGCTAAAAAAAAAAGCAGACATTCGATATATCGCTAATAACCGAGATATCAATGATATCCATCCATCCATTATCCACCGCTTATCCGGGGCCAGGTCGCGGGGGTAACAGTCTAACCAGGGATGCCCAGACTTCCCTCTCCCCAGACACCTCCTCCAGCTCTTCCGGGGGGACCCCCGAGACGTTCCCAGGCCAGCCGAGAGACATAGTCTCTCCAACGTGTCCTGGGTCTTCCCCGAGGTCTGTCAATCTCACGCTCCATCCTTCCCTCTCTCGTGAGCAAGACCCCAAGATACTTGAACTCCTCCACTTGGGGCAAAGACTCCCCACCAACCTGGAGAGGGCAAACCACCTTTTTCCGGTCGAGAACCATGGCCTCGGATTTGGAGGTGCTGATCCTCATCCCGCTTGCTTCACACTCGGCTGCAAACCGCCCCAGGGCACGCTGAAGGTCCAGGTTCGATGAGGCCAACAGGACAACGTCGTCCGCAAAAAGCAGAGATGAAATCCTGTGGTCCCAAACCGGACCCCCCTCCGGCCCCTGGCTGTGCCTAGAAATTCTGTCCATAAAAATAATGAACAGAACCGGTGACAAAGGGCTGCCCTGCCGGAGACCAACGTGCACCTGGAACAGGTCTGACTTACTGCCGGCAATACGAACCAGGCTCCTGCTTCGGTCATACAAGGACCGGACTGCCCTTAGCAAAGGGCCCCGGATCCCATACTCCCGAAGCACCCCCCACAGGATACCACGAGGGACACGGTCGAACGCCTTCTCCAGATCCACAAAACACATGTGGACTGGTTGGGCGAACTCCCATGAACCCTCGAGCACCCGATGGAGAGTATAGAGCTGGTCCAGCGTTCCGCGACCGGGACGAAAACCGCACTGTTCCTCCTGGATCCGAGGTTCGACTATCGGAACCGGTATATCAATGATATAACATTGATATACACATGATAGAATAGTCTTATATTATATAATGTTGTACGTGAATTAACAGTTGCATTTTTGTTTTATCTCACAAAGATAATTTACACAACTTTAAAAGGCTGTGTAATGGTCTTATATTAGACTAGTGTGTGACCCATGGGGAACCATGGGTTCTAACACGCATACACACTTAATATAATATTAAAAAAAATGATATCACTGAATATAAAAAAACACTGTCCTGCATTGTCAATTAGATAAGACATGCCTTTGGGGACCTTCAATATTCAAAGCAGCTCCTTATTTTTCATGACTGTCTCATATTTAGTCAAAGAGTCTCAAAGAATTACTTAGTACATGAGAGTTAAAATACCCTCCTAACAAGACATCTGTCAGTGAAAATAGCATTTTATCTGTTAGACACAGAGTCTCGCATGTGTGATCACTGTTTTCCCATCTGTGTTTTGCTGAGTGTACTGCTCGACATCCTTTCTGTAGTAGTAGTTTGTTGGTAAGGACAGTCCACACTGTCATTGAGTGGCAGTAAGACCTACTCTCACATTGAGTGTAATCTGTTTATGGCTCTAATTGACAGGTGCTTTCTCCAAACCCCTGTCACAGGAGATCTCTTCCTAATGCTCAGCTTAAGCTCTGTCTGTCCTCTCATGTGTGGAATAAGTGACAGGCTGTGGAAGTGTGCGTCCATATGGCGTGCACAGGCCTGCTGGGCCTTCGACTCAACCTGTCAGCACTCTGACCTTCACCTCAAGTTCATAACACATTTTATGAAGGGGAACAGAATTCAGTAGTCGAACTAATCAACGTTATATACAACAGCCATGAAGCAACCTGAGAATAAGCCACGAGAGCTTTCAGCCAGTAGGTGGTGCTATAGTCACAAGAAAAGTGATCCATCTGCTGTGAATGCAAGTGGTAATAGTCAGCATGTGGTGCAAATGGACTCACTGTAGCATATTATGTGTGTTTCCAGAGGGCCAGGTGGGCTTTGCTGCTGCTGAGGATGATGACTGGTCTCATGCGCTAGAGTTAGATGGTGTGGGAATGATGGACCTCCCTAATGGCCAATCAAGCATCACCACCACTGCTGCAACAGTCTCTGAGGTGAGCTCCTTCCACCTCACCACAGCTTTAGAAGCCATGTAGTTTAGTCCAGTTCTGAAAAAAAACACTTGACAGTAAGTTTTCCCCAGTTATTCATAGCTTTTGTTAAAGTGTCACTCAAACCGTTTAACCACTTCACCATGCACAGTGCCTCCTCTCAGCTGACAACCTTCTTAACCATACATCTATTCAATCTTGTTCCCCATCATCTTTTTTTGCACAGAAGAGCAGCAGCTCAGAGTCTCTCAGTGATAAGGGCTCTTCAGAGCTGAAGAAGAGCTTTGATGCTGTTGTGTTCGACGTGCTGAAGGTCACTCCTGAAGAATATGCAGTGAGTTATATTTATGTGTTTGTCAGTCTTCCTGCATGTTTGAGCATATGGAGAAAAACTGAAATGTTCAGTTAGCACAAATGGGCTGGTGCTGACTTGAGAGAAGAGGAGATGGAATGATGGAGGAGGAAATGGGGTCAGAGTTTAGATCAGTAATAATTGATGATGTTTGGCAGTACTAAGCAGGCAGTGATGGATTTCCTCTGGCTGGTCCTGCACAAAGTTTCCACAGCACTTCTGAACCAGCTGGACTCATATTTCAGTTTGAGCCCTAGTTTTGTTTTGCTTTTTATAGGTTGTCTCATAGTGATTAAGATAAACCAGACACACAGATTTTACAGTTTAATGTGTAGCATTAGTCTGTTCTGTTCAACCACAAGAGGGCACTGTCTGTCTTCTTTAATGTTTCTACATTAAACCTAATGGACAGAAAATGGATATTTATGACTGTTATAATGTGTAAGAGTTACTGAACCATTTGGCAGTTTGGTAACTTGGATATTGGGTCAAAAGCTATTCTATCAGTGTGGGCTAATCTGAATTCAGCTGTTCTAACAGGTTATATTATCTTTTTCCAGGGCCAAATTACCCTCATGGATGCTCCTGTGTTTAAAGCCATCCAGCCAGAGGTGAGCAGCCAATCTGTAGATAAGTGAAAGCTTATATATATATATATATATATATATATATATATATATATACACACACATAGACACACACATATATGGTGTTGTATATGTTTTGTTTTTTTTGTTGTTTTTGTTTTTACATTAGATGCACAGACTGGAATTAAATTGTTCTGGGTAGTTTTTTTAACATTATGTTTTGCTGTTGTAGAGGCAGTTTTAAGTGACAATGTGAAACATTCTATTAGATGTGAAATGGTGCCACACAAAACAAATGTTCATTATTGTGGACAGAAATAAGCCAAGGGAAAACCCACTGTACTGTTAGTGTATGTGTTTACATGTGTATGTATATACTCTATATCTGTAAATGAATTTTCCCTCTCTATCCCTCTCTCTTTCTGTTCCCTTTTTTTCCTAAATTTTCTGTGCAGTTGATATTCTCCACCACGCTGTGCTATTAGCAGCCATGATCAGAGCTCCCACGCAGAGCCTCATGTCACAGTTACATAAAAAAGAATCTGTCTCGCTCAGTCTTGAGCACCTTATCCATTACTTCAATGAAAGTCAGCATGATCCCATGTCTTTTCTCCTTTGGCCTTTTCTGACAGCAGCCTTGTGTAACCTGTGTTTAAGGTTGGCCACTGTGGGCTTATAAAAGCAGTATATAAACCACAACTTGGTGCAGTGTGGTACAGTTTTGACTCTTGGTATTGCATGTACAACACTCACTAAACTAACAGCACACACACATCTGGCAAGACCTAACCTTACATCATAACCAAGACCATTTTTCAATTCATTTTCAATAAAATCCTCTCTGATAAAAACGTGTTTTGTAGATCATTCAGACTTTGAATTGTTCGTAAAAAAACACTGACATTGAGTGCTCTGGGGAGTTCTGATAAGATTTTGTCTTTGCAGTATTACAGTGTCTTAACTAGGGCGAAAGTCTCTGACATTGTCTGGACTCCTTCCTTGTTGCCTTAACTGCACTTGGACAGGTTCACACAGAGGTTACTGGGGGATTTACAAATGCAAACATGCTGCTGTGTTCAGTCTGGCTTGAATGATTTGGAGGCTACAGGTTGACTGACTGACCAACTAAGCGGGGTTTATACGCTTAATGAAACACATCCATCCATGTAGTGCCGATGTAGTAATTTGGAAAATAATGCTTCAGGTGGAGATTTACAGGGTCAGGTGGGTGTGAACGCAGTTTCAGTTATTACCAAAGTTTCAAGATGACATTTGTGGAGGGAGTTACAGTGTCAATAAGGAAAATGCGGGGGAAGGACAGCAAATGGGGGCAATCGGAAAGGTGTTTTGTGTGCACATCGGCTGAAAGTCAGTGGGCGGGCTGATGAGGAGATGAATGCTGGAGGGCGAGAGCAAGCAAGTGTGTCGTATGCACAGTGACCCAGCGGCGGCCTGGCAGGGACAGAGTGAGCTAGAGAGGCTTTTCCTGCTCTCACAGTGCTTTTCTCAAAATCCTTGTCAAGAAAAAAGCCTTGACTAAACTGAACTCAACTAGAGTTTCCAGTGCTGTCAGTCTCTTCACAGACACATGATGTGAAAAGCAGGTGTGTGAATCTGTGCATGTGCTGGTGCTCGCCTGCTGTTTCACTTTGTAAACTGCCTGAATAGGAAAATATTGAATAATGTGGTCAAATCCTTGAGTTGTGCAATAATATTTTTATTGACATATGGCCCATTTTCAGAATTTGAGCACCCTTTAAATGCCATTTAGCAACATATGGCAGTTAAAAAGCAGTGTGCGCTGATAAATGGCAAACAATTTGAATATAATTGGAGAGAAAAGGCATATTATTATGGAAAAATATTTTGATATTCCTAGTATTGTTTACTTTTAGTAGAGAAGGGGAGTGAAAAGGGGATAGAGATTGAAGGATACATTTCCATGATGTCATATGTTGTAATTCTCATTTATTGTAATAATATGATGGTGTGAACATCTGCGTAGATATATCCAGTTTGGAATTTTGTTCTTTTAATAATGTGTAGCTGGGCTCCAGATGTTCCTCACCTTGTTTCTAGTAGACATATTTTTCCTTCTTGAATAATAACAAACAAGGAAGGATCAAATTTTCCAATAAGTTACTCCTCAGTGTTCCTAGATTGCGGTTGCGTTGATTTAAAATGTTGCCAGGTCTCTGAATTTCCTTGTAATGGAGCAACCGTAGCTAAACCAAGTTTGTCTTTCAGTGTAATTGTACAGATGTCCTGTTTCGGATCAGTTTCAGCTCCAAAATGACTGTGTTTTGCTGTTCTTCCAAAACTGTAGTCATTTCCATAACAACTTAAAATATCTGAAATGACCATAAACTAGCTATGACTTGGCTTGGTAGTATCTGTGTTTAGGATTTAATTTTTCCGTTCTCCATAAACACATCATAACTGTCTCAATATAATGTGTGGGTAGGAAGGGAAAGCTGTAGTGAGAGTGACTGAACGTCCAAATACTGTTATGTGTACTTGTGTTTACAACATTTTTACATGTGCGTACGACACAGTCTGGCATGCGCCTTAACAATTGCCCCAAACAACATCACAGCAGAACAGATCATCATTCCAACACTGACATGGAGCAGATGTATGGAGAGGAGCCTGAAAGTTGTGGCCAAATCTTCTGGAAGAAGAAGAAAAGACAACTGTCTATCACATAAGTAATAAAATAATACATGAGAACTGTGAAGGAGATGGCAAAGAGTGTGAGGAGATGGAACAGGAAGCATAGTTTACATTCACTCTTCGCCTTTCTCAGACACTCTGGATATATATGACGAAAACCAATATAACGGAGAGGCAGATAATTCTAAATAACCCACTTATTTCATCGTAAAGTCACATTTGTGATTACAAAAGTTGTTTGAAAGGCCACAAGACAGTCTGGTTCAAAAGCACAGGCACACTGTTCTAGAGAGAAACACAGAATTTACATACATCTGTTTCTGATAATATATAAGTAACGGATCGTAAGACTTTGCTGTGCATCAGACTACTAATTTATTTCCTGGATAATACTCATGGTTCATGTCTGAGTCCAAAAAGATGGCGAGACAACTGACCGCTGATTTGTTGAGTTGTGAATCTTCAGCAAGTCTGTTTGGACTACACGTATAACTGATTAAAACACCAGAAGTTTTTAGGTTTTTTTTTTTTTTTTTTTTTTTTTTTTTTTTTTTCAGTGTAAATAATCTTTGCAGAGCAGACGAATGTTTAATCTGCAGTCCCCAGCTGACACTCTATTTCTTGGCTCTTGGTTTGCATAGTAACATGCCATTAAAATGACAGGATGGATCATGGAGCGGGAGAAGGAGGCAGATACAAGGTCTTGTGGCCGAATCGTCCTCATTTTTAAAATTTACGATGCTATTTGTGTTATTAAAAGTGAGTTAGATTGTTAGATACTCACCATACTATCAACATAAAAGGAAGAGAGTAGCATGATGTATATGTAGAGAAAGTGTAGATTTAGTCTTTGTAAAGCTGTTTTTCTTTGTTCGTCCTTTTCTTTTTTGTAGGTTATTTCTAATTTCATGATCAGGCATAAAGCTGCTGATGGATGTTATGAAAGTTTATGGAATGACGGCTGAAAAGAACAGCGAGACTGAGTGATGAGGAGGGACTCAGGGAGGAGGGGGCTGCATTTGTTTGTACACACAGTCATGACAACAGCCAGTGAGTAATTTAGTGGCTTTGGCTGGCAAGATTTATTTCAGCTCATAGGGAATAGTTATCAGATTGCATTTTGCATACCACTGACAAGTATGTCAGCTCCTCAGAAGTCTGAGCACCCACTGCAGAAACTCTCCCAACAGAGTTAAAGTGAGTCATGGAGTCGAAGGCAGGTAATGTTTCATATATTCAGGCCTGTCTCCCCCCTGTAGTCTTAATGTTTTCCAGCCTTCATTGTGAGCAAAAAATAGATGATTCAAAATATTATGTTTCTGTCACAAACAGCCACTGTTACAGAGTCATAAAATGTTGCGCAGGAGATCTCTGCGGGGGTCTGCACATGTTATTTTCCTAGAGTTGGCACTGGACGATGATTGCTGCACAACAAACACAGAAGGGAACCTCTCCTACACGAGTCTGTCAGTGTGATGGCAAATACTGATTTATCATTCTGAGAGGTGAAGAAAGTGGTATTTTGACAGCATAGACAAAAAACAGATCCCCTTGTCAAAGAAGGGTTTGTTTTGAAGTATGAGCTTCAATGTCTGAAAAGTTGCCAGTGGAAATCCATCAAACAGTATGTTGTTGTATCCTATCACAAGAAGAGTTTATATGTACGGACAAGCAACAAATTCAGAGGAAGAACCTGCTGGGATTGATCTCTTCCCAAGAAGATGACGCGTACACCCATAAGGGATCATCTCTAGGTCCGATAGATAGACAGACTTTATTTCAAATATAAGTAGGCAAAAGAAATTACCAATTTAAACAGGACACTCCAATATATGGAAATAAATCAACCAAAAAGAGAAACAAATGTGTAACTTTCATTGTGGCTTAACAATACTTTATGGCTTAAAAAGAGTAGGAAGAAGCAAATTGATATTGTCTTACCCCAGTTTTACATGACTTGGCCAATCAGCTAATGTACACAGTCCATAACAAGAATAGGTCAGTCAGTAAATTAAAAAAAAACCAAACGATTACAATCAATAACTATTACTTTTGTACTCCCATTCATTGTTACTATATCTTTGGAAAATAAGGGTTTTATACATCTTTACACCAAATTACCCAGTGCAAGTCAGACTTGTGATGGTATACAGTGGTGCACATTAATAAGCCATTTAATATATTTTTATTTATTTAAAGGGACAGTGCATATTAATGTACATGTAAATGTAAAATATGCCAGAATACCCAAAGGCTACTTTCCATCCACACTCCTGGCAGGTTAGAAGAAATAACATTATAATGACAAAAATTACAAATAATAAATACAAAAAATTTAAAAATTAACAACACAATAGAAGAACTGGGCAGTTGACAAACACTATGACAATAACAAAAAATTACAATAACAAATACAAAACATTTTGTTGGTTTTTCCTTTGTCCCAGTTTATGTATATTTATTCTTCTTTCAGAAGTAGTTGTTTAGATTATATGATATTCTGAAATATCTTGAGGAAGTTAAGCTTGACAAAGACTAAGTACCTAGCCTGTATTGGTGCTCAGAACAAGGCTTTTTTTTTTATATCTGCATCAGTCTGACCTGTTTAGAAAACCAACCTGCGCCGCCCCAACATTCATTAATCAACCACCTGAAACTGATAGAACCTGATAAACCAGCAACTTTGTCTTGTATTTCCACATCTACTGACCTGTTGAGGCTGCTTGTCCACATTGGTTGTGATGTTATTTGTGGAGCCTATTCCAGGACTTTCCTGATAGTTTGACATACACATACTTTGTGTTTTTTTTTCCCCTTCTCTTTTTGTTTTGTTGTAGATGGTCTGTCTCACAAAATCCACATTAATTAGTCTGTGTGCCTTACCAGACTTTCAAACAGGGGCAGGTCAGAGCAGCTAAACTCCCCAGATGTGTCCATGAGATTAGCTTTCACTACCAGTGGCATGTTGTTTTTGTTGAGTACTCATGCTGGATTGAAGGCTGTGGGCCCTTCATATGAGTGTTGTATTGTTCAGTAATCAGATTATTGACAGTCAGGGCAGAAGAGGACCTGTGCCCTGTAGTCTGTGTGCATATGTGCATGTTTGGGAAATACAAACCTGCACACAATAGACCAGAACACCGCTATTTATAATTTAGGATGCTGCTTTGTCATTTTTTGACCTGACTCACCTGAACCCCTTTTTTTCGTATACTGAACTCGTCTAGCCAATGGGATCTGCAGGCTAAATTTGGCCTGTGCATCAGTCTGAGCTTGGTTTTTACCAGTGTTGACAGCTGGCCTGTACTTCAGTCAGAATCGCATATAGTACATGTCCTAAGAGAAATCCTACAATAGTAATTCTTTCCATCGTGTGCACAGAAAGGTAAGGAGACGTTGTTGGTCAGAGTTAATAGTCTGGATCCGTCTGACTGAAACAAGCATGCATTTAATGAGCCTTTTCCTTTTTTTCTACCTGAATACAAGAAAACATGTAAATCTGCTACACTACAGGCACTGCAATTTTGCTATTTCCTGGGAGCTAGTTCAGGATTCCTTTTGTCTGTGTGGATGTACCGATTAGTAACAGATCTATGCAGAATTTCCATTGCACTCCTTCCTATCATTCTCACTTAATCTTTATCCTGAGTATCAACTTAGAGCCAACTTATCACTCACTATTCCTTCCTCCCTTCACCATCATCCCTCTTATTTCTCCCTTACATCTATCTTCATCACCTCTTCCTATCCTGGCCTATGGCCTCCTTAATATTTTATCTAGGATCCTAATACTTGAGTTTTCTGTTTACAATGTAGATAAAAACAAGAATAATGGCTCTGGTATCTCAGATGAGGTCATCCTAATGTGTGGCTTAGCTGCAGCTGGTTATCTGTCGTGCTCTTTGTATAATACATCTCGCAGTGTATTTGTGAAGCAGAAGACGCTCCACACTTAGTTTTAGTGAATGTATAATGAAATACATGATAGGTAAGTTAAACTTCAGGTACATTTAAGGTTAGCAGCCTTCAGTTTTCCTTGAAGCCCTCCTTTTTCACCATATGTGCACACAGCCAGTTTCTAGAAGCCCCTTTGGACTGTGTTTTAATGAAAATGCTGCCCAGCCAGACCAGCATGTGGAAATGACAGGCTGGCGGTGGTTTGGCCAAGCAGGCTTTTTACTGCACGTTTTTTACTGCAGCGTTTAAAACCCTCTGCTTGCCAGAGCTGCCTCGTCAAAGCCGTCCTCCTCAGACTCAACTGTTGTCAGATTTCTAAGTGTTGACTGTAGTTTGTGATGCCTGAGTGTGAAACGAGACTATAAAGGCACTAGGAAAGTAAAGGAAATAAATCCTTAATAGTTTCTGGAGAGCCTGTGGGATCCCTGCTGCTTTAATGCACACGAGGCAGCTGGACTGTGGACATTACGCAGCAACAGAGAAACAATAGTATGTACATAGCCTCAAGGCTCTACTTCAAGCTGAGTTAAAATGAATAGATAGACTGGTTGAGTGGCATCAGAAAACGGGTCCAGGTGGTCTGGTGTTGATGATTCAGGGTAGATTGTTGAAATATTGTGGTCTTGGTGAGTGAAGAACACGCACGATGAAGGACTTACCTACCTGGGTGGTCAGCTGTAGGTCTGAGCTGTGACACTCACAAACATGCCCAGCTCCCACTGACTATGGAACGTCCTGGTTGAAGAATCATCAGCAACCGTGTGAAAGGTGTAGGGGAGGATGATTGACACGATGGCAGGAAAAAGGGAAGCGCTTATTTAAAAAGGACAGACGTTAAATAAACAATGGGTTCTCCTTGGTGAGATGGGTCAGAACCTCCTACCTCTGTATCCTGGCTGTCTTGAAAAATCAGGAGGAGAGAGGAGGAGATTGGCTGCTAAACTCTGTCCTCTCAGAATTCCTTTCTAAAATGTTAACCCTGTCCTACCCCACTATCCACTTTTTTGGCTATCGTATATCCCAATTCTTATTCAGAACCCACAGGAATCACCCCACCCGCTCATGAATGTCTGCTTTTAGTATCTGTATTTGATAGGCTGCCTATTTAACCCCGCTGGCTGCCTCAAACACATTTGCTCACGTAATGTATACACTGTAGACACAACTTTGAATGAGCATGGCGTCTTTTTACAAGGACCTGTCCCAATACAGTCTAGGTTTAGGGAGGTGGAAGCAGTGGGTGGAAGTCGTTGCTTCCAGACTGACAGTCTCATGAGGGGTTTTATGTGGGGGAACCGTTGCCTGATTCAGCTGTTCATATTGTAGCCCAAGCAGGCAGGGCTGGCAGGGATTAGGAGAGCTTGCACAACATTTTTCCTTCTGTTACGTCAGTGTCCCTGGCTGCCGGACAGCCTACAGGGGCCAAAGGAGGGTCTGGGTTCCCTTTTCTGTGTCTGTGTGGTCTTTCATCTTTACCTCATTCTGAGGACAGCAGACAAGGCCAAACTGAGTCCAGCCTGGCACTCAGAACGAGAGGAGATTTGTGTGTTGGTGGGATTTTTCAAATCCCTTTTTTAAAAAATGAGTATCATTTTAAAAGGGATCTGAGATTATTACCCACACTGCTGCTGTGATGCTCACTTAGACTTTGTAAGACCAGTATTTGTCACAGTCCTGAGATTCTTAATTTGATGATTACAAGTTGAATGAACACATTGTCTGTGCCAGTGTTTGTTTTTTTTCTTTTTTGCTGTTATTTGACCCTTACTATGTTCTGATTGATAGTTGTACTGTAATGAATTCAATCTTTTGGTCAAACCAGAAATTCATAAATCAATCCACTACCATTTTGGTTTAATTTTGGTATTAGTACTTTTTACACTTCAACTACTTCCCTCCCACCCCTCAGCTCATAGAATTCCCGTGTCCAAAATTTTAGAGGAAGCCTTTCATCAGAATGTTTCTCAGCATCACCACAACTAATGTTAAAGCTTCAACTGTTACCTTTTAATGAAATGAAAAGGATCTTGTGGTTGTTGAACTTTGCAATGAAGACAGAATGTGTTCCTTTATTGCCTTTTCTGTTTTTGTTTTTGTAACTATCCATTAATCCATCTGAACTTTTAACTGGATCAAACCCTCATTCCCTCTCCAGCTATTCTTACCTTCCTCCTTACCTCCTTTCCATTTCCCTCAGGCTGACCTTTGAGTAGGCTGTTAAGTACATTTCGTAAAAATGTCGATGTATGTAAAACACACTGTTGCTCTGTGCATAATGCAAACATCCTCATTTGTTTTCTATTTCAGGAGCTGTCCAGCTGTGGCTGGAATAAAAAGGAAAAGCACAGCTCTGCTCCAAATGTGGTGGCCTTCACTCGCAGGTTCAACCAGGTGAGAAATGCACTGTTTTTGCTTGTTTCTCATTAACGTGTCTCCCACAAAAATCATAAAGGGAAAGGATATAGTCCCTTTTGCAGAGTTAAAGATTTATGAGTTTTGGCGAGCTAGGAATGGAGAGATTGCGGCTCCTCTTTCCATCATGTCTTCCGCCTCCAAGTACCAAATCATCACCCCTCTCTCAGAGAAGGTTGTTTTTGCAGCCTTGTTTGTCATGGCAGCAAATAATAATCTCCATGCCTCCTCCCTACTAGTCGTATACATCATTAATAGTCCCAGGTGAAAGGGATCTGAAAGGAAACTATGTTTTTTGCAGCAGAATGTCCTCAGCTGGTCCTTTGTTCCGTCATTAGAGACTTTACTCATGGCTTTTCTCATGTTTGTTGGAACAATTTCCGATGTACCTACAGTATGTACTGAAGAGTGCAAGGCGTCCTCCCTAAGTACCATATGAAATCATCAACAGGAAGTTGTGGGTAATGATGTAAGGGGTAGCCATGCCCTTTAAGCCCCTTAAAGTGTTTTTGCCAGGTTTTCTTTAAGACCCACTTTACTGCCCTCCAGAATAAATATGAGATGATCTAACAAGAATGTGTTTCAGTGGAAACTTTGTCCATGTATAGCAGATCCTAAACGGTGATTCAAGATGTTAGCTGCACACACTCAGCATTTAGGAGCCAAGGAAAATGAGCTTTTGGATAATGGGACTTGGATTGGAAGGAGGAAGAGTCCCACAAAGCTCCTTAGTATGGGATGAAGCCATATTCCTCTTCCTTCACTCGTTTCCCTGGCACAACGCTCTAGGAGCCAGTTATGTAGAAGAGGACTGGCCATTCTGTATCGCAGAAGGCAACGATTTCAGGTAATGAGTGGTTTTACTAGGTTCTGTGCAGAGACAAAGAAGTAAAACAAAGGCCCTTGACTGTAATCTTCCGATGAAACTGTGAGACCATTAAAGGTGTGGTGCCTTGGATTTAGTGTCTCTGTGTAGAAATGGTATATTATATTAATAATTATGTTTTTATTAGTGCATAACCACCTGAGAATAAGGACTGTTGGTACCTTGTACTTTAGCTTTCAGTGCCCACTGTAGGCTCACCTACCTGCCTGAAAGAAGAGGGTGAGAAGTATTGCTTTGGGTGCAGTGCGTGCAGGATTTAGTGGTGTCTAGCTGTGAAATTACAGTGTATTCAAGAATATACTGCAGTTTCAATGGTGGATTATATATTCTCTCCACAACAGGAGACATGGAATCAGTGTAATGAGTAAAAACAGTTGACGAAGCCAGGGAAGAAATTATGATTCGTATTAGCGTAATATCTAAGGGGCAATAATAAATATAGATAAGGGCAGACTGTCACAGGTTGTCTTCTGTTTCAATAGTTTTGCCACTGGTTGTCGGTTTCAGTCAGCATTTTCCTTCCTTTTACTACCTGTATTTTTCCTTCTATGCTACATGAAGCAGCAAGGGCTGATGGGTAACACCCATTTGGTGGAACACTCTCTTTACACTTGCACTGTTGTTGCATCCTGTGGGTCACAACAATTGTGATTAGTTTGAAGAAACACATCAACAAGTCAGAGTTGTTCTTCATAGTCCAGAATGAATGGGTTCAGACAGATCAATAGCAAATGCTCGAAGAATGCTAAAAAAAAAGTGTCAAAAACTTAAGGATAAGGTTATGTAGAACTACAAAGGCAACTTCTTAAAGCCTACACACGATGGGATCCGACTGTCTTACTGCTGTTGGTTTTTTTTGTACTTGTGAATAGACAATTCCCTATCTTTGGCCACATCTTTAAATCCGTCCCATCCTGTTCTTCCCATTGTTAATAAATGAGGTGACCCACAGCTGTATCAGCATGTGGTTGGATCTATCTGCTTCTGCTTAGTTCTGATTATTGAAGCACTGGGGCCTTACAGCTCCATCTGGAGGCCTTGATACACTCATAAACACAGTTCCAAAGATGAGCTGCAGGACATAATATGGGGTTTGTAATGACAGAACCTTGTCTACACTGGCCCTCCATCCCCCGCCATCACATACACACACTTGTGGATGTACTGATGTGGAGCACTGCCATCAAACTTGTGTGAGATCACCATTCTGGTGTTCAGAGCAGTTAGGGGATACATGCTGTAATGAGTCCCACTGGTACTGTGAATTTGAGAGACATGCTTTGTCCAAATTGACCTCAGATATAAAGTCAGAGCCCTGAAGTAAAGCGATTTGAAACTGCAGCATGTACTGGACTGAAGTTTACAGTCACTAAAATGGCTAAATCTGCAGTGAACTGAAGTGGAAGGTAAGTGTGACAACATTTCCCTTTTTATCATCCAATTGGGAGCTGCTGCTTCCAGTAAGGGAACTGTTTCAGGGCAAAGATGTAATTAAAGTCCAAGCCAGTAGAGGTCAAGGTTCATCATCTATGTGTCTTAGTCCCCTCTGTCCATTTTCATCACTCGGTCATTATCTCTACAGACTGCTCTTTGTGAATAGTGAAAATTAAACACATATGGCTTTGTTTGCTTGAGATACCTTACCTGTATAAATTCCATGATGTTTGGTAGAGGGATGGCAAGAAGGTAAGAGAGGAGCTGGATGAATTTATTTCCTCACTCTGCAGCTCTTCACCACTTCCCTGAAATAAAAACAAGTCTTAAGGCTGGTTCCAGGAAAGAATCCTGCAGAGCCAGCTGTAGGTTAGCATTGTGTACATCAGGAATGTAGACATAGATACACATACCCACTCATACACACTGTTAATTTATAGATACAAAGAGCACACCCTGTGGTCTGCTGTATTTAGTGTTGGAGTGCTGACCACACTGGAAAAACCACGATTAAACACACACCAAAGCCCAACAGGACAGAGGAACTAGGAACTGTCACGGAGCAAAGATAGTAATTGAGAAACAGAGGGAAGGAAAAAAGTAAAAGCGCTGATGGTCAGTCGGCCTCAGACAGTCTTATCAGGACACAATGTGCAGACAGCTGTGGGCTTTGAAAACCCTCAGAGCCCCGCAGCGTTGAAGCTAACTTCCCCTCCCATTACCTCCTCTCTTCTCTCACTCTTCTTTTCCTCTTTCCATCGCCTCTCTCCCAAGAGCTTAAACACTGATTGATTCACTGACTTGTCTCTGTGTGTGTATGTGTAATCAGAACTTGGGTTTTCCAGTATTCTCCCTAAAGAGTCACATTTCCGACATCACTCTTAGTCTGGCCAAGTACTCTGAACATACACATGCACACGTCCACCTCCTCCTCCTCTCTCGCTTGACATATTAGGAGTTATTGTGTTTATCTGTTGTGTAATCAGTTGAAATCCAGTGGATTTTTCTCTGAAGCTCTTGTTTTCCTCTGGAGCTCATTTCTAATGGGCTCTAATGGAGCGTTCCCGTTTGCAGTCTGCCCTATGCTCCCCTTCTCTGCTAGATTCTGGTTTCAGCCAGAGTTGTCTCCACTGTCTGAAGGTCTTGGCTCTCTACTCAATGTCTGGAGATTTAACAAGGAAGGACTCCCTGTTTATCTTTCAACATACCTGAAATCCTTATTGCACTTTGAAGAATGTGACATATTCAATATAAAGTTTTCCGTTTCATCAATTTTGTGTTTTGCTCCCAATACTGCAGAGTTGGGCCTGCTTTCGGGGAGTTTTTAAGTCTTGCTTATTGTTGTAATCTGTGTGTTTTATCTAGACAAGTTTTTGGGTGGTTCGAGAGATCCTTCATGCGCAGACGTTGAAGATCAGGGCTGAGGTGCTGAGTCTTTACATTCGCACTGCCAAGGTACAGTCACACACTGCACAGTCTGACATAGTCATCATTTCTATATGATTGTTTGTACTCATCTGATATTTCCATTCATATCTTTTATAGAAATTGTGTGACATGAACAACCTCCATGCAGTCATGGCCGTGGTGTCAGGATTACAGAGTGCTCCCATCTTCAGACTTACCAAAACATGGGCGGTGAGTATTTAAAGCCCACTTTGAGACAAACTGAATTTATTATCACAGTGACATCAATAAACAGGGATGTTAAGGATTTGTACTGGAACACCAGATACAAAAGTTAATCAAAACTATCACACAACTGACAGTGTACTTGACATGAATGCAGGGAAACAAATACATTTAGAACACTGACACAAACTCCAGTCCCTGTGGACAGTATTACTAAACAAAATCAGACATTTCCTACTGTTGTAAGTCATGCCTCAGGGAAATGTCTAAGCATAATTCAGATCTCAGCACATCATGGGTAATGGGGACATTTTGAAGTCATTATTCAATTTATACCGGAAATCAAGTATCAGTGTCCGTCTTCCAAACGTGTGAAGGACAACCAAACTGTTTCAGTGTTTTCATTGGAATTGTAGAGCTTACATAATAGCATAATGATGCTCTGATGTAATGGTGGAAATTTCTCAGATCCGCTAAACCACAGAGGATTCTTTACCCAGTCGGGGAAGGCTGTTGCTGGACATGAAAAAATGCACCTGCCATGAAGACAGAGGGGCAGACCGGCACAAAAACACATTGGGGCATATGATCTTGACAGATTTTATTATGGCTTTCTGCCATTGTCACATTTCTTGTAGAATAGTGTCTTGGCAGTAGATGTGCTGGGCAGGTAATATTTAATAAAGTCTTCTTACCTACTAGATCTTAACTGAAGGGAGAAGTATATACACAGCATTAGCAACATTGCTATAGCATTAAAAGTAACACAAATCCAGTGATACTGTGGCTACGTCTACACTAATATGTCATTCTTTTAAAACATTTAACATTTGTCATGTTTAGAACTAGTGTCTACACTAAACACTCAAGTATTTTAAGATGCATAGGAAATGGAGTCATCAGGAAAAGGCTGCTGACCTGTTTTAGTCTGTAAACTCTGGGGGTATGTTGTATCTGGAAACAGAAACGGAGACTGTAAGAGACTATCATGCAGACACCAATGTTTTCTTGGGTCTTACACGTAAGTGTGTCTTTCCCTGTTAAGTTTTGCGCATGCAACTTGACTTTTTCTGGAAGAAAACAAGTCATCAGCCTTGACTACCAGCTATGAATTCAACACAATACAAGATAATGAATTACAGGCTATATTTGTTGTCTGTTTGCAGCTTGTTTTGCAGTTAAATTCTGCATTTTATTGTGATACTACTGACTATATCTACATGACTTCAGCTGTCAATTAAGCAGTATTTTAACACACTTTTAAAATAAACATATGCCAGTGTCCTGAACAATGACTGAAAAGACCTGTCTTCAAGTCAGCAGTTCATTTATATTGCCTGTTGTAGGTGTGTGTTTGGATTTATTGGTTTCACTTTACCACTTTTCTTTCCCTCTTTACCTCATAGTTACTGAGTCGGAAGGACAAGGCGACGTTTGATCGTCTTGACTACCTGATGTCCAAAGAAGACAACTATAAACGTCTGAGAGACTACATAAGCAGCCAGAGCATGGTCTCTTGTATACCATACCTAGGTAACATAACACACACATACACATACACACACTTACACGGACCACAGACACCAGGATGCTCTTACGTTCTCCCTGTCAAACCCTTATCTTTAGACTCATGTTGAAGGGCTGAAGGTTAATCTAATGAAAGGCATCTGGGCTTAAAGAAACCCACTGAAGGGTTTTGTTTTCCTCACTTCATTAACCCAGGAACCAGACTCTTTAGACTGTCAAGTTTTATCATCTGTTACCTTGCTGTTTTTCCCAATAAGCAGCTTGGCATCACAATAGCTTCCAGAGTTTGAAATCACACAGGTCCCTGCGTGAGATTAGTGAGGGAAACCACTCACCCTGATGTGAAACCATTGTGCATGTGGATGGTTTTGTTGTTGCACTGTTTGTTCTTGTTTTGACTTGATGATGACTGGATGACAAAAAATTCTTTGATTCCATGGATTTTTTTTTTTCTTATTTTATGACCATCCGGCTCGTATCATAGCTACTGCGGTGTGATTCAAACTTAGACAAAGTTTATAGAAACAAACAGAGACTTAAGCACAAACACAATGTACAAGAATCTGTTAGTAGTTAAAGAAACCTTTAGCCACCCATTTTCCCATCACACTCCGTCATGGAAGTTTTGAAGTAATAACAGACTGTGAGACAAATGCATAGCTAATGCTGTGAAATGGCACACATTACCCAGTTTGACTGTATGTCGTCATTGTGTGTGTAAATAAAAGGGAAATACTTTCCATTCGGTTACCATTTAAAGGATGAGGGGTCTTTTTTTTTTTTTTTTTTTGCTTTTGCTTTTTCTTTTCTTTGTTCGTGTTGTGTCTGGGAAAGCGAATGAGATGGTGTTTCCTTTCAGTTTTCGGTCCTGTGAGTGATGCATGAGGATGTGAGATGTGTAACCAGCTGGCTATCCCAGGGTTACGCTGAGCCAAGTTGGCACACAGGGGAGAAATCGCCACTCTCTTCTTCTCGGACATCCCCCTTGAACGTAAATCTACAAATTCCCCTGAGATTAAACGAAAATGAATGAGCTGAAGAATCAAAACCACAGCATTCGTTCCAGAGCATCACTCCCAGTGTAAGTGTTGGGTGTGTGTGTAATGACTATAAGATTGCTCTGGTGCGTTTCCCCTCTCTGGTCGAGGTGTAAATTGAATCTCAACCCACAGCAGAGGGTTAAAATTACCATGTGTGTTTTTTCTGTGTACAAAATATGCCACAAGAGATTAGATTTTTACACCGTGTATTTGTAACAGTTTTGTCATTTCTGTCTCACATTTCTCTGTCTTTGCTGTATTTGCGTCTTTGAGGGTGTGATGGTTATCTCTGGTGATAACAAGGTTGAAGAAAGAGCCCAGTGTCAGCCACACAGTCACCGTGCTTTAGTTTTTCCACAGTGATACATTTGTTCTAAATTGTGTGTGTGAGAGATTGTGTGAACCCTGACCTGCTATTACACCCTGGCAGACACAGCCCTCTCCTGTCTGTGCTCCCCACAGTACTGCCCTGTTATATGTTCAGATGAACCTGTTCCTGTTTTCAAGCTAATCATGTAAGAGACAAAGAGCCCACAGAAACGCATGGCTCCACCATGACAAAACACACATGATTTAAACTGTTCTGCTTTCACCTTGCCTAAACCATCCACGTAAGAGAAGGAGGTGCAGTCATTCATTAGTTTCTACACTAAGCTGGTTCAGATATGTTCTGTTGTGCTTCTAGAAAGGGTTTAACATTACACACACCCGTATAGTTACTAAAGTATCAAGAGAAACGTTGATTTAAGGCCTACAATGGTACCTGTTGTAAAGTTGCAGTAGTTAAAATGAAAACTGTCTCTCATAATACATGTGTGCAAAAGATGTAGCTGAAACATCGACTGAGACGGGTGTAAGAGAGTTGAGTGTCAGCCTAATCTGAGCGGCATATTACTGAGCAAGAGCTTATTAGTATTTATAATAGCACCAGTATAATTTAATGGTGCTTATTAAATAGATGCTGTGTCAGCATTTTCTCTGCAAAGGACCAGAAAGAGGCCCTAGGGTCCTTTCGGCTCCAACATGCTTTAGTTTTGTGAAAGTAGAGGGACATAAACAGCACCAGGGGTAAGATGCCCTGGGTGTCAAACAGAGAAGCCAAATGAGGCTCCTCTGTTTGTACATTTTTTTGAGCCTGTCATGTATTTATTGATTTCTGTGACTGCCAGTCTGACCGGTCTGATCTAACTTGGACTCTTGGACTGCATGGATGCACAGTATTTTATATATCTGACAGCAAGCCCACTTGCCAGTCTTGGTTGGCTCAATGTGTCTCGCAATAGTGTGAGCTTAAAAGAGTTTTGTGTGTGTGTGTTTGTGTTAGATTCCCATTTCTGTTCTGACTTACTGCTCCTCAGGGGGAGTGCTCCAGACGAGAACCATATTGTAGAGTATATGCACGTTTTTTAGGATAAGAAAAGCTTAACATTTTTATGTGGAAGGAATGTTACCCTCCTGTTCCCTGTATGTGTCTTACCTTTTATTACCACCACTGTTTCTCTGATTCTTCTTTTTAAAGTGTTCCTTGCTGAATGTTGTTTTTTGCCTTTAACTTGATTTAGTTCCCTTTGTTTCTGTTTTTTCCCCTGGCATTCCTTCTTTTTCTAAGGAGTACTTATCTCTGCCTTGTTCCTTCCAATACTCAGTGAATGTGATTTTTAAATACAACACAATGTGGTCATTTCTATTCTGCTCATTCTTTGTAATTATTGAATCCCTATAGCCTTTACTAGTCCATATTAAATCAGATCAGAGAAACTTAAATTATTTCCATCCATCCATTGTATCATGCAACAGGTCAGGGTTAATCATATAAAGTTTATAATCCTGATGGAAATATTCCATCGAAAAGGGGCTCAAACCACTCATTTTTCTGTCCTTCAGACAATAAGAGTGAGTTAAGAGTAAAAGACAATCCAACGTTTACAAAAGAGTTTAATTTGACTTGGATGAAAATTGGCAGTGCATATCCCCATCATCTAGTAAACTAGACACCACTGGACACTGGATTTGTGTGTGCATGTGTGTGTTCTGTTCATGTGTTTTAATGACTTTAATGGGATTAAAAAAAAAAAAAGATTAGAATTGTAAATTTCAGGGCTAAAATACAAAATGCCCCCAGACTACATTTTCCATAAATACACTGATAAATAACAGAGAATGGCAAGAGTGACAACATTGTGAACATTTGGCCTGAGTAGAATCACACCTCTTAAATTAACTTTCACAAATAAAGCCAAAGATATTTACATACCAAAGCCATCTCAGCCATTTGCACATTGGACAGCACATTGTTGCATGAGTTCATGTTCTTTGGGGGTCATAGAAGACCCCAGAAGTTAGTTTAACAAGGCCTGTCTTCCAGCCGTTTGGGTGTCCACTATTGTAATTGGCAACACAAATTTAAATTGGATCATTTTTCATGGACATTAGGCTAAACATCCCAGTACATCCCCCTGGAACGGGTATTGCTAAGTTCAACAAGTCGCCATTAGCTGCTCAGAAGAAATCTCATGTCTTTAGTAAATGACCATTTCCCTTTATTGCATACTGAGTTTCAACAAGAGTAAGTAAAACAGGACAGTTAAGACTTATACTGATTGGTCCCAGAGAGCTTGATGGGCTATTACTGTCCAGACTCAGGAGAGCAGTTACTTCAAGAGGCAATGCCATCAATCTCCATCTCAGTTAGTCGACTCCAGAGAGCCACTGTGCAGACTGTGGGAGTGTTTATTGTCTGGCCATAAACACATGCCACCGTCTCTTCCTTCGTAGTCATGGATTTATTGATGTGTAGATAATAATAAGGAAGGAGTGTGAGGATCCTCAGGAGGGATCCAGGGTCAGAGGTTTTAGTCGATCGGTCGGATCATCAGACGAACTGACTTGAGGGAATAGAAACCTCCTCCGTAATCCGCCCAGAAGATTCCATCCTGAAATTTGCTGCGGTAAACTCCCCCACTGTACCAAACACCATTCAGGTTGGTCTGGCCACAAGCGTTGTACCACCAGCCACCCTTATGGAAGTGGGCACAGTTACCTAGTGAAACAGGCACAACATCAGTGAAATAGAAAACAAAAGCATTCTGTTACATAACTGCTGGGAGAGAGAGTTCCAAACTCATGGTACTGACCAGATTGCTAAAATACTACTGAGTATCAAAAAATGCCTTGATGTTTGATGTGGTCAAATTTTTTGCTTATCTTATGGATTAATTGTTTGATTTATAAAAGGTCAGAAAATGGTGGAAAAAGTGACTCTCAAAGTAAAAGATGTCTTGAAATATCTTGGTTGGTCTACAACCTAGAATAATTCAGTTTAGTTCACAGAGAAGGAAAGGAGCTAGAAAATATTCATATTTTGTTTTAAAATTACATGTATTGCATATCAAAATATTCATTGAGTAATTTAATACTTGATAGCTAATTGATTAATCATTGAGGTTCTGGCCTAAATATAAAAGAGCAGAGATGAAGCTAAAATTAAACCACTTTGTAATAAATAGATATATATAATAATAATAATAATAATAATAATAATAATAATAATAATATATTTTTAAATTTTATTTTACCTTCATTTAACCAGGAAGTCACATTGAGATTAGGAATCTCTTTTGCAATGGAGACCTGACCAAAATAGCCGCCATACAAAGTCCAAACAACATGGTAAATAATAATAATTTAATGGTTAATAATATAATGGTTAATGGTTATATTTTTGTATAGTCAATGTATGAAAATGCAGAGGAACTCACTTGTACTGTAGCATATACTGTCATTTTCTTGTGGTTAAAATTAGAATTAAAAAGAACTAGAAGTACTCATACCAGTAGTACAAAGTAAAAATTAGTACTAATATATAGTCAGTACATGGCCTTACCAGAAAAGGCGTCCTTGTCTCGGTCTAGTGTGGTGAAGTGTTTGCCGTTGTGACTGCTGAAGGAGTCCCCTGCGTTGCCCTGGTAGGTGCCCAGCCTCAGGCGATAGCCCTCACTCTCAGACTCCAGACGGAAGCTGCTGTATTCGGCGTACACTTTCTTCCCCGTCCAGTCTTCCAGCTCTATCATCAGCTTATAGTCGCCCTGTTTTCCCAGGTTGTAGATGTTGTCGAGCCCCAGCCAGTGCTCACCATCAATGTTACCAAAGCCTCTCTGTAGGGGCGGGGGGGGGACAGTTTTAAGTTAAAATGCCATCCCACTGTAGTGCAGACCAACAAAGTGAAGACTTAATCTGAGTTACAGGACACTCTGATTTGGCCAACAGGTGATGTCTGTCTGAATAGAATAGAATAGAATGCCCTTAATTGTCATTATACTGAATGTATAACGAGATTGCAGAGCTTCTCCTGTTTCAGTGCAAACAGGTAATTACTGTAATTTCCGGTCAATAAGCCGCTACTATTTTCCACACACTGTGATCCCGCAGCTCTAAAATGATGCGGCTAATTTATGTTTTCTGGGCTAACGATCAATCCAGCTGACGAAGAAAGAAATAGAGCTGCTGCACGTAAGCTTGGCATCAATGAAGCGATGATGAGTTCTACAAGACAGTGCAGTTAGCTTTATATACAAATATGAAGATAAAAGGATAAAATTGAGAATATAAAAAAAAACATATTGCACAGGATGGTTGAATATATACAGAATAATCATAGTGCATAGGATGATTAATATTCACAGATGGATATATATATATTACATGTGGGAATGATTGTATTGCACGGGGTGAATGAATGTTGAGGTAGTATGTGTGAGGCAGCAGCAGCAGTGACAGTGATAGATATATTGCACTTTGTCCATTATATTGATGGCTATGGTCTTTACATGATTTTATTCTGCATGAGTGAAAATAAATCATCCAAAAATCCAAGCGGTAAAGCTCAGTGAAGGTAAGATGATTGCTTAACAGAACGCTGAGTTTAAAGGAGCCTAGCGATTGCAGTCATGTAAAAGGGGATGAAATCTGTTTCCTATTGAGATGATAATTCTTTAAGGTTGTGAGCTGCGGTTTCTCACTGAAAACGAATTTGCCAGATGGCAGGGGTTGTGGTGATTTGGCTCAGACTGGACAGAGTTGAATGCAGCCAATGAGTGCAAAGCTTCCTGTCACTGATCCAACTAGTGTCCAAGTATTGATTTCTAGATGTAATTTGGGACAGAGTGGAAATCTCACACCTTTTCATGGTTAACACAGAGAAAATGGAGGCCTTTTTCAGTCAACCTATGTATCCATGTGATTCTGTCTCTGTTTGGTCCTGGATCTCATGTCAATAGCAAAGGCTGAAGTGGGATTGAGGAGAATGAAGGGGTAATTTCCAGTAGGGTTGAGAAAAGAGCCCACCACCGCTCTCTGATTGCATTTATTTGTATGTGGATCCCTGGCTTGAGTTCTTGGCTCTAACTTCAGTGTGAGGAAATCCACAGTTAAGCTGTTTACACTGATGAGGGAAGTGCTGGCTTTGTGGCCCCAAAATGAACTGAGGGTCACTTAGGAAGAGCTGTGATTATGGTTAAGTCTTTGTGTAAAAGATATTTTGGCTGTTTGAATTAAACAATAATCTGATTTTTCTCATGGTTCACTTATCTTACTAAACCCTGCCATTTCCATCTTAAATTGTGTGTTTGTGAGAATCCCTGGACTCACCTTGTAGTTCTCCCAGTTCCGAAAGAAGTTAACAGAGCCGTCTCTCCTCCTTTGCAAAACCGTCCATCCTCCGTTGTCCAGACCATGTTCACACCAGGCTTGGATCAGCCGCTCACTGCCGTCTGCCCTCAGCAGATACATCCCACTGGTGGTGTGACCTGCCTGTCGCACCTGGTAACAGTCCTTAAAGGGACCTGGGGTTATGAGAATGAAGCAGAATGGAAGGAATCTGTGTCGGGGGTTATTTATATTATTTGACTAATTATGATACTCTTTCACCACATCAAAGTCACATTGCATCAGATCAACATCATATTGTAAAGGAATTTGTAGTATGGTATTCCTAATCCTCTTAAATTTATCTATCTTTCCATCATAAAAGACAAAAATAATAGTCCAAAGGGAAATAAAATGTTGAAATGAATTGTACTCACAAGTAAAAAGGTGTTACTATGGAACTTAACGGTATTATAGATTTATTAACTTTATTTTTGTTACTGAATCATGATTGTACTAAAAACTGCCTGTCCTGTTTTACAAACAAATCTTGTCCCCTTGACAACTATACCATGCTGTGTTACAAATTGACATTGATATGTGTGTGTTTTTTATCTCATATGCAAAAGTCATCATCATTATTCTGGAGGCTGCTGACAGCAAACAAGAGAAAAAAGGAGAAAGAACATAGACCCCATGTTTTGAGGGTATCATTGTGGTCACATTCTCTGGAAAACCAATTCTTTTTGCTGGGATCGTCCAAAGTTAAGCAAACATATCTGAGCTTAAGTCACTATATTAATATTCAAGAGGAATTGGCTTTCAAATGAAGCCATGCAGAGGCATTGCACCTAAAACTAAGGATGGTGATCTTAAACCCACACAAGGGAAACATTTTTCCTGTTTTCCCATGAGTGAACATATAAGTCAAAGTGGTATGAACCCAGGTATTGTGTGGGAGCCTCCAAGGACCAGCGGTCTACAGAAGATGGTTTTCTCAGCTGAGCGTACTGCTTCAGTTCAGATACCTCTAAAACAGTCCAGCGTAGGGCTATATTTCTGTCAGGACTTTAAATGTGTGTGTAAGTGTGTTTCAAATGAAGCAGTAATGGTTTTGAAATGGTCAAACTATACCATATTGTGCTTTTGGCCTTTTAGTGAGCAGGTTTTAAGTTTTATGTATTTCCCTGGTGGATTTAGATACACAGCTTAGTCCTAGAAAAGATAAATTAATCCGATATACTTCTAAGTGCTACTTTAATAGAAAGTAAAGGCGAAAAGTGAAGTACCTCCCAATTCACTGAACAGAGAAAGGTGATTATTCTTGTTAGAGCTAATGGATTCATTGCAGCACATTTATATCTAGACAATTTTCTTCACAATTAAATGATGAAACATAATTTTATGACGGCCACTATGGTAAAACTGATTCCATCCCAGGTTTTTTGTTATTTTCTTCATTTATTGCTGGGACTTGTCCAGATCTACAGCTTTGTTTCAGCCATTGTAGAAGAAGAAAAAAGCTAAGAGGCACTTTGATAAAGCAGGAGCTGTACACTGAATATATCAGCTGTAGTATGGGATATGCAGTCAGAGAGTTTGTACTTGAACTCTCAAGTCTGAAGAGGCATTATAATGCATTAGAGGTAGCAGGAGAATTATTATACACTGCTAAAAATAGCCATGAGAACACTTATTTCTCATAGTTTGAGCCCTTGCCACTTAGCATCCATAACCACATCCTCCATATCTTTACTTGCTTTTTGTGTCTCTGGAGGCCGTTTTAATATACCACACTTGCTGCTCTATTCATTAAACAACCAGGGCCATTATGCATTAAGTATGTTTATGCCCAAGGATACTAAGGAGCCAGGTTAGGGCAAACAGCAACACCGAAAACATCTTTAACCAGAGTTGAAAATGCATTTGACTAGAGGTTTTAGTATTAAATAGAACAGCAAATGCATGAAACATTCATTCCATGAACTTTCTTCAGTAAACATCAAAGAATATAAAAATGTACTGCAGGTATAGAGTATGTCATCATATCACCTTGTCACAAATCAAAAAGGCTTTTGTAAAAAATACAAACAACAAAAAAAATCTTCCTTCTGTCTGCGGGATGTTATGAGTGATTTTATCCTCTTCACATCTGGTTGCATAACCTCTGCCAGCGTTCCCCGCTGTAGTCAAACCACCAGTCAAAATACTGCGGCCCTGACTAATTTTTTCGGAGCCAGCATTAGCAGTACCCTTACAAATTGGTCTCATATTAAGGCTGATACTTCTCACATGTTGGAATTAGTCAATGTCTGCTATCTTTGTGAGAAAAATACTAATAAGTCTCATGATCCTTGATCATTTTCTTACTGTTATGTTCTGGGATTTTTTGTAGTGTGTTTGACAAGGCATTGTCTTTCCTTTTCTATGCATTACACCTATCTAGACTCACATATGCCTTGCATTAGACACTAAGTCATTTTAATGCTATTCAATGAGATTTCATCTACGTTCTACTAATTAATACACATGCTCAATGCAGGCTGCCAGTTCATAGGAATGTATGATTCCACTGCCTTTTTAGCAATGCCAAGGATGAGCCAACTGTGTGTTAGCAGTACCAGCTGTTGAATAAAATTAGTTATTTCAGTCAAGTAATTGTTTGCACAATTATGTAAATTAATTTAAATTATTGGTTAACTTGCTTGGCAGAGACAAAGTTATTTTTTTAAGCTTATTGAGCCCTACCTCTACCTCCTAAAACCTCAATGGATCCCTGAGTTGTTACGTTCCCCTGGTCCCCTGTTGGTACATACCGTCTGATGTGAGGGTTCCCTGTGGAGGAGGAGGCTCGATTCCAAATGGGCTTGCAGTAGGGGAGTCCATGCGAGATCCTCGGGGAAAGGCGCGATTGTTATTGACTCGCTGTATCTCATTGGTGAAACGACTGTTAACCGGTATATTCTGAGGCACCACCTGTACCAGAGGGGGTACAGCAGGGAGTTCACTGCGCCCCAGGGTCCGCAGACACTGCTCCTCCAGCGCACTGATGAGAATGGACTGATTGTTGACCACCCCGGCCATGTTGGCAAAACGGGCCTCCAATTCCTTGTACCTGGAAGCTAGTCGCATCATCTCCGAGGTCACGTTGAGGACACGGTTCTCCAGCTGGGCCAGCTCCAGAGAGTTGTCTCTCTTCCTGATGATCTCATGCAGCAGCTGCATATAGAGCTGGGTCACCCTGGAGTTCATGTTTCGGCTCTCTTTCCTTAGAAGCTTCATCTCATTCACCAAGTTACCATCCACATCCACCACCAGCTGCAGCGTCTCAATCTCACGCCGCTGTTTGTTGAGCACCTCCCGCACATCTGCAATGTCCATACGGGTCACTCTGTCCTTGTCTGGCTCAGGGCCCGTTGTGCTGGCACAAATTGGACCTGATGACAGACATGAATTATTAAGGAGGTTACATAGAAAAACATGACATCAAGACAGTTAAATCCATTGGAAATGAAGACGAAAGAGGTTTTACTAAAAGAAACTGTTTTTTGAACCTGTGATTCTCTGCTCGGGTACCAGGAAGGTATAGGAGCACTTTTTAGCGTCAGGGTCCTGAGGAGCTCTCTTCCTCCTGTGAAGAGAAGGCTCTTTGGTTCTTTGGATTTCCCTGGAACTCCTACAGTAACTTTGTTCCCAGACGGAGAGGCAGAGTAGGGTGCACAGGCTCCACATCAGCCCCTGCATCGCTGCTCGCTGGTTCAATGGATAGATGGACAGCTACTGGTGCTTTCTCCAAATCCCCCCCAGGCTTTGCTGAAAATACAAGACCATAGTAGTTAAGACTCAGAAACAGCCACTTCTTTGTCAGTGTATATAGATAGGGTGTTGACTATATGATTTTCCAGAGCAAAGGAAATTAGTACCATATGAGTTTTAATGAAAAAGTAATTGACATGTCCTCAAATAAATACACAGACAATCAGTAATTTTAATTTTGAGTTAGTTCACTCTGTGCAGTTGTAAGGCTTGTCAGGCCATTGTTTCATATTGGGTTGTTTGTGTGGAAAGATTGAAAGTAAAGTAAGAACAATTTTTTTTCTTTCCAGCCAACAGGATGAAGTCTGCTTTCTGTCTGATTTAGTTTCCCTGCTGACATACACCCCATTCCTCTGAGGTCTTGTTGGTTTTCCCCCCCCAGTAAGAGGTCTGATACGTTGCTGCTGGTGTGCTTTATCTGTCATACCTGCTTTGATGATTACTTTACACACATCTATTTTGGATGAGCGTATTCTAAATGATGGGGTTTTTTTATACAAAGGCGAGGTGAATCACTACCACCTCTATGTACATGAAATTCTATCAAGACGGGCATGAATGGTGATCTTTTCATACATTATGAAAGTGTTTCCAACTGCAGTATTATTAAGCCACTTCTGGACATGTCTAGAATATGCAGTAAGGTGAGGGTTGCACCCACCAGGATTCATTTATAAACCCAGTTAAACCATGTAGATTATATTTCACCAAACCTTACAGTGAGATCAAAATAAAGTTTAGGTTTGGGTCATTTCAGTTATTTCTTATGCATCAAAAGTTACGTTTAAACTTACACATTTTAAACTTTAAAATGTGTACTTTTTTTTAGATGGATTGTGCAAAATAATTAAGTCTCTGGAGATACCAGTTCAGCACAGAAAGTGTTATGGAGCTGAACAGAAAGACTGGACCACCATTGGACCGTGGACCACATTGGCCATATTCTTCCATGAATTCTGCCAAGTTTTGTTGTTTTTTTTTCTCAGAGGGAGAAAGTACAGTTTTTCTGTCAGACCGTCGTGAGCAGGCTAACTAAATTTTCACTAACAAGAAAACAGGGCAGCTAAAAGTTCAACGCCCGCCCACACTCTTTTACTCCAACAAGATCCTGAAAACATGCAAATGATTAATTAATTCACTATAAATTTGTAAACAATCATCTCTATGTTGATAAAACTTTATTCACTTTCAGTTTGACATTTAATTGAGCTGGGCGAGTGCTTCCCAGTCTACCCAGAAGCCCGTCAGTTAAGAAAGAAAACAAGTGTAGGAATTAGATCTTAAGTTTCAGTGAGAATTTTAGTCCTAGAATTGAACAAATGTGTCAATAACCTCCTTTCCTTTACTGCAGTGTCACCTATTTACAGCTCTTTCCTCAGTACACACGGACTTCATATTCCCATGCAGACTCCTGTAACACAGGATAAATACACTTATGGTTGAGCTCCCACTGCTATACATGGTTCCATACATATAACAGGAATGTTTAGTAGGCGATAATATTAGTGTTTCAGTTGAAAGACACACAGGATTGTGAAATGAAAGCATAAAATAATGTATGCTTTCTTTTCAGCCATGTCTAATTTAAGGAGTTGCCCCCGTTCTCCATCTCCCTGTTCTTATCCGTGCTGATTCCAGTTCTGTTTCTCATCAATGCATCAGCACAGCACATACACACTGCTCCCTTTAACACACTGGCCTTAGCCTATGCAAAGCTAAGGCTCTCTAGTCCGCTTAATCCACTTCTCCTCCTCTGTTCACATTTGGGCTTTGCTCAGTGCCACATCATTAAGTCTTTACCTCCACCCTGAAACTCAGGCCCCGTGTGTCTCCCTTATGACGCCACTGTGGTTCTTCAGGAATTCTGGCAATTCTGTCACTTGGAACAATGTCGAGAGGCGACAGCGTTATCCTGTAGCTAATATTGCAGATCAGTAGAGTGTGTGTGCAGACTTAATGCGATGTGGTGGCTTGTGTGTACGTCCATATGATTGAATACTGAGTGCACGGCTATCCGGAGACGTTATTCATTTTCATGGTCATGTGTTTTTCCAGCAGCCGGTGTCTATGACAGCGTTACCAGGTACTGTATCCTTGCTGACCTCAGTGAGAGCTGCTAATGGCTTTAGCAGCAGCATCAGTGGGATCAGCCCTCGAGTGCGTCTTCACATCCAAAGTATGAGCGTCTGTCTGCTTTTTCTGTGAGCCTCAAAGATTATTCAGCATTATCGTCCAGTCCTGCTTGAAAACCCCCTTCAGAAAAACTTGGAGGTGGGGGTGGAGGGGGTTATGATTACATCAGGCAACTTTACAGCTCATCCATCAGCTGCCACTTCTTTCATTTTTCCATCTCTGCCTTCTCAGTGTCCTTCATTCCCTCTCGTCTTTCCGTTTCCTGTCTATTTCAGCCCCATTTTTCCTTTTGGGTGGTGGTTCTAAGTATGAGGGGCCTAGTCTCTTTTCATGGAACCACAGCAGATCAAAGACATTCCAGGGAACATGGAGAGGTCACCAGTGTGTCGTGAAGGTACAAGGTTTTACAGTGTTTCCTCAGAACAAGCAGAGCGGCTCCTTTTTTTTCTTCCTCAACAAACCGAAACCAAATACTGCGAAAGGCCCGGGAATATGGAGGCTATTGAGCAGAAAACATAAAGTGCTCACCTGTGGGAGAACATTTTTTACATTTGCGAATGTGCCTCGACATAGTTTTTTGTTGGAGGAAAAAATCTGTCCACTCAGTCAGTTTACATACATTGTATTTATAAAGCCTATGTTATAGCGATTACATTTACATTACATTCATCACCATCACGTCCCTATGCGGTAAATGTCAATTTCATGTATCATTTCAGTACAGCTTTTAAAATAGTTGCAGCCCTACAAACAGATTCAACAGATGGAAGAGGCCATTACGCCGATGACAGCTAATGTTGATGCTTTGTCTAGTTTCCAAGCATTAATATCGGTTTAGAGATGCTACAGAGACAGAACAGGCAAAGTACAGGTGACAGGCTGTACAGGGTGAGCAAATCACAGAGATTTAAGGATAGCACAGACCATAGGGGTTTTTAAAAATGGAGATAAATAGGACTGGAGGTGGGTCACCGTTCCATCCCAGCATCCTGAAGAGAGTCCTGACACCATACTCCCATTCCTATATATTTCTCTAACATGTCAGATTTCACCCTTTCCCCTTGTTGTTTCTTATACCTCATTTTCCTCATATCACTCTCCTTTTTTCCCTCTTCATGATTTTTAGGCTATCACTAAATCATTTAGACAGGAGATAGCACAGAACTATGAGATTAATGGGCTGTAAGTCAAGCTAATGTGATAAAAGAAAGAACCCCTTTTTCCATATCCACTTAATATGGGTAGAACTCGCCAAATTTATGTTGGCTTAGTCCTGCTGTTAAACTGGTGATGGCTTTGCATGGAACAAAAGGTTTTTGCTGAGGACCGTATTTTGGCCACAGTGTGAGCTTCATATGTCTTCCTAAGTGCGCTGCTGGGTCCTCACCCCACTAATAGTTATTAATAATCGAGAGACATATGCCACTTTTTAATTGTCCTCACTCCCCACTGTTTGCCTCCGTTTGTTTTGATAAAATGATAATTTCACAACTGTAATGAGAGCAGCCCTGGGACACATTCTTTAACCTTCTTCCTTTGTCCTTCTAACTAAACACTGAATAGTTTGCCAGGAATTATTTTCATCGAACAAGACACAATACTTTCACTGTTTTGATGGTTGGAGCAACTTTAAAATAGCTGTTCTGCTTCTGCTGATCTGTTCAGACCGTTAACTGTTTCATTAGAGTCCTCGTCTGAAACTGTAGCGCTCCATGCAGGTGTTGACCTCAGCAGAAGGTTTGGTTGTTTCATCTAATAAACAACTAATCTGGATTTATTTACTTTTATTTGTATTTTCCTACAAATCCACTGTACTGTGGGCCATACTGTCAGCCCTTCACTATTGCATATACTCTCCCTTGTTGCCTTGATAATGTCCACAGCTGAATGGCTTTTTCAGTTTGCTTTAATTACGTCAGCTCCCTGCACACCTCCTCTGTGAAAGACTGTTTTTTGTCGGACTTTGTGGGCACTGATATTGCACATTAATGGTTGTTCCTGCATGTAGGAGTAAATAATTCTGCATGCCCTAAGAGGGGAAATGACCAGAGAACTCATTAAGGAGGACAGATGCTAATGCTACCACTAGACAGGAAAATTATGTTTTGCCTCATTAGGTAACAGTGTAATGAATGTTGGCTTTTACCTTAGAGAGACAGGCATATGTCATACTCGTGGCCTCAGGTTACTCTGCATTTGCCAGAAGCTGTCTTTGAACACGAGCCCAATTTTGTGATGAGGTCCAAAATAAACAGATTAATATACCACACAAACTGCTGCCATGGAGAAGTGAATGGATCCAGTCAGGTAGAGACAAGGATTGAATCAGATAAATCCAGTTGTCGTCAGATTTACCATCCTTATGTGTGTTTTCATAACAAGAAAATACTTCACAGCTAGTCTGTGAAAGCGGTAGCACAAATTGGCTGAAAAAGGTGCTAAACAAGTGTGAGTCTGTTGATATGATCTGCTAATGTATTTAGTAGTGTGTGTGGGACCGTTCATGGTAACGAGGATGAGCCAGAGACAGGGAGAGGTGTAAAATGTGGATTGAGACGGTGTTACTGCCAGGAGTATCTTTTGACCGTTTTGTGTGGGTTTCATAGAACCCGGTTGCAGCATGTCTCTTGCTGTGATTTACCAATTGCGATGTGTCAGTTTGTTGCCTGATGGATTACAGTTCAAGAAGTGGGGGGAGAAAAAAGACTTGGACAAAATATATTTATGTTTTCTTAGCCAATGTATTTCCCAGCCTTAAAATCCCTAGCTTCCAGTCTCCCATCTGGCCCTCAGACTTTCCCACAGCAAGTCCAATATGCCCCGAAACACACCAACACATCCATCACCGGTCAGAACTAAGAGCCAGAGAGGAGAGTAAAGAAAACAAAAATGGAGATGAGCACAGGACAGCAGAAGATTTGGAGGCGAGGAACCGAGCATCAATAAACGCAGCACTGTTTAACACGATAACATGGAGCTCAGCCAGTCCTGCTGTTAGAGCGCAGCCAGGGACGCACTTCCTTCCTGTCTTTCATCTATACAAGATGTCATCAGCCACTGTTGTGTCCGTGAAGCTGAGTTACGTGAATTATGAAGAAGGTTTAAAGGCTGAAATCAGAAGACGTAAAAATCAGTGGGCACAAAAAGCACAGTGTGATGCTGTTATCGAGGACAGGGGCTGTAAAGGTGAACACAGCATGTAAAGGAAAGTCATAAAAAGCAGACATTTGAAACAATTAAGAACAATAAGAGGAGAATCCATGTATACTGAAACCAGCACTATAAAAACCAGGAAATCTCATTAAAGCCTCATCAAGAAAATTAAAGAAATCTTGATGATGATTAACTACTGCTACTACAACGGAAAGAAAATAGTTTTATATTTGTAATTGTATTCTGTTCATTAAAAGCAGATGAAAATGGTAGAATAGAAATTTCTCTGTAGGCAAGACTTGATCTGGTCCTTCCCTTTCCTCTGTGGTTAAAAATGAATCGATTCAATTCAGTACTTTATTGTCATTGTATAAAAAACGAGATAGTGATTCAAGCATCTTTCAAGCAGGCATAGCAAAGCAAATATAAAAGCAAAAGTAAAGTGCAATGAACTAGCATCAAAAAACATAAGGACAATGAATGTAAATGAATGATGAGGAGGGAAAACAAAGACATGTTGAGATTAAGGCGTTTGGGAGATAAGGGCCCGCCCTCATGGTTTCTTTCCTACCGACTGGTCTAGCTTCATGATGCGTATTATTAAAGAGTGAGCCCCCCAAACCCCTGAGGCCCCCGTGGCCCCCATCTGTTTTCCCCTCTTCTGTAGTGAAACTCTAAACATGTGGGCTGATGTTGGGGTCAGAGGTCTCCATATGAGGTTCCTCTGTGAGTGTGCAGGATTAGGGTGCAGCCCCACCCTTCCTCTACACCCCCCCCACCTCCCCTCACATCAGACCCAGAAATCAATCGGCCTTTGTGGAAAAAGCGGTGCTCAAGCTTCCTCTTTTACACGCCACACACAAACACAAATGCCCAAACACACCGTTGTTGCGCTTGGGGTGTCCGCAGTTTGCACTGGGCCTTCTCTCTTTTATGTGTCTGTCATACCTTGTCAAGATAAGGAACCCTTAACTCCCCCAACACTCTCTTCAATCACTTCATGACTCATCCCCTCACCTCCTCCGTGCCTAGAATAAATACACAGCTGGCCCCTCGTCATCTAAACCTCCTTTTTCTGCACTTAACATAATATCAATATTTAGCAGTAGCAGTTGACATCATCGCAAACCAGAGTTGACCCCAGTAGGTGCATTATTACCTAAGCTGGTGGATCAGATGCACATTTGGCTATTCAGGTGAGTTTTCCCCTCATACTGAATTAACCTTAAAGTTGACTCTGCTTTGAAGAAACCCCTGCTGCCTCTCCAGGGTTCAATCACAAGGACAGAACTGGAGGAGGATCAGGTGAAAGAGGAGAGCCAGGAAGGATGAGCAATTAGTATGTTTATGGTGTTTGTTTGGCAGGATGGTGTGGATTTGCAATAGAACTAGTAGCTACTCTGATTCTTTCTTGGTGTTTATTTTCTCCTCCGGGTCACCCTCACCTTAAACCCGTACCTCTGGCTGCACATGCTTTCTATTAGTAGAATCAACATGGAAGAACGCACACACGCTCATACACAACATACACACTTGCTGCTCACTGGCTCAACGTACTTAATACTTTTCTCGTCTGTTTGGCTTGACCTTCTGGATGCCCTCCTCCAACCTATGGTGACCTGTCCACTCAACTGTGTCCAAGCTCTCATTAGGAGGATTCTCACTGAGTTTCACCCTGCTGTTATAAACAAGACCTTTCTTTGAAATTTGCCTTTTCTTTTTCTCCTTGGCGTTTCATTTTTACAAATTTAACTCTACAGACAGTTATGTATGTTCAGGGTGTCTTATGTTCTAATCTTATTTTCTAGTATAAATTTGATTGGACTGTAAAGTTTACATAACTTTTATGAAGTTTCATTTACTTCAGTCTAACAAAAGGGTTTTTTTTGGGGGGGGGGGGGGGGGGGACGTATTAATTGTACAGTGACAGAATTAATTTATGAAATCAGCACGAAACTTATCACTAACACTAGCACAGCCTGCTCTGCGGGCCAACTCATGAAAAAAATATTAAGGAAGAAAGCCAGTTCTTGAAGTAGAAGGATTAAGTTTTTTCTGTCCTGTTTATCTAATGTGCTAAATGAAAGTTCAGTGAGATTGAAAGGTGTAATCATACATGTGAATAAATAATTTTACATTACACATAATACATACCAGGACTGTGGTTTTCCTGTATTTATTGCCACTGTGGATGTGAAAAATGTGTGTAATTGTTTTCATAATGACTTTAAAAATGGTCTGAAATTCTACAGTTTAGTTTGTTAAATCTTGCAGAAGGCCTGCATGTGGCTACAGATTTTATTTGAGTTGAAGAGGTCATTTTTTCTAGGTTTGCTGTGGTTGGATTTAGGCACATGTGGTCGGCATAGTGCTGTCTGTATGGAGGGGGTTCCTGTATGTCTTATCTGTGTGACTGCTTTCTATAAGTGGCTCTGTTTGACCGATAAGATCAGCTCAGTTGTCCACAGACATCTGTGTCTGTGAAGAGTCGACATACAGCCTGGGGTTAAACTGTAAGATGTGACTGGCCACATGCCCATCGCCCCAAAACCGCAGTTAGTTGGTGCCGGCTGAGTGAGCCATCAATCTCCTGCTGGGTTACAACATAGTCTGTGACGGGACAGCTGGGGGAGGGCAGCGTTTAACTGGCTCTGACAGCCGTCCACGCACTACCTGATCACTATTTATAGGCTTGTCCAAGGGGTTTTAAAAACTTTAAATAGGAGCGACATCAAACAGATTTTCTATAGGGATTTATCGTCTGGGGTGAGGGTTAAGAGAACGGTTCGTTTATGTCCGGGTTAGTGGTAATGACCCAGAGAAAAGGTTTCTTGCGGACCTGTCACCATATGCCTGAGTTTCAGGTGAACTCAAAGGCCAAATACTGCCGCTCCAGCACAGAATGTTCTGGATATTCCTCAGACAGCTGCTCCTTTCTCCTCTTAACATTCTCTTCTTTTTGTGACTGAATTATTGATTTTATGATTTATCACTTTTTTGAAAAACGAGCAAGCTCATGAAATGTTTTCTTAGACTTTTGCCAGTTCCTCATTTTCCTTCTTGCTTTTTGAAGGTCTTTGTGCATGTGCGTGTGTGTGTGTGTGTGAATGACTTGTACGGTCGTCCTTCTCGCAGTCGTTTACAGCTTTCACAGATGTGGCTTTGTAGCGAACAGAATAGTTTCCACAGATCCAACCAGCACACCAGGATGTAAGTGAAAACATTTGAAGATAATTGAGACTTGGTGATATGGAAGTGCACCAGATTGATGTTGTTAGTGTTCAAAGCCTTCGCTGTGACGGCAAGGTTGTGACTGAAGCGTGTTCTGTCCATGGAATATATTTGATAGAGGATGTGGTTAGGGTTGGATTATGTTGTATCATTTAGCTTTTTTTTCTCTATTAAGCCTGTGAATAGGGTTGATGTCCTCTCTGAAACAGTTTGTTCTCTTCAAAGAAACAACAAACTACAATACATTTTGTGTTTATCTCCGTATAAGATCTCATGAACTCCGCATGAGACATGGGGCATGTGCTAAGAGACATGTCAGCACCTCATTAGGACCGATATTATTGATCTAACCCTCATTCCACCAGGTTAACTCAGCTCCATCCCTGCACACCCTGTCAGATGGTGCTCTATTAGGAAACCAAAAGCCAAGAAAAATATACAAGGCTGGCTCCAGATCTCAAATCTCTCCATCTGATCAGATCAGTCTCCCCTCGAGTGTTTTGCTGGAATGCTCAGCTCGGCTCTGATGTTGTCCTACTTTTCTCCCTTGTCACTTTTTTCCCTTTATGTATTTAGCTTTCTCTTTCACTGCAGGTAGGGTGTACAGTTCTTTTTAGATCAAGTATAAAAGTTGTTTTGGCTTATTTTTTCTTAGATACAAATAGTAGAAAAAGTCAAATGTCAATCACTGAATAATAGTTTATATACGAGTGAGTGAGTTTTATATTGTGCTGTTATGCTTCCAGATTGTAGCCTGCACAGTGAAAAAAACAAAATGATCAGACCAAATGTCATTCTATACACCACTCATACCCAACCTGAACTCATATCTTCCACATGTGTTCAGCTGCAAACACTCTATACCGTCCTCAGCATGCTGTTCGTAGTATATCACTATCCAGCCTTTGGACACAGAGGAAAGCCAAAGAGGCATTGCTAAATGTTTCTGTCTGCAGACGGAGCCTCCAGTCACGAAACGTCCTAACCTCTCCAACCTCTCAGCCAGAGTCCTCGCAGCTGCTCAGACACACACTTATACATACGCACACACATGCAGTCTTGCAGAAGCACACACACAACACATACAGTCTGAAAAGTAATTGGGAAACAAGTTGAACTGAGGCAACATTTACCTTTTAGTTACCAGTGGTGGGGGTGTGTTTCCTGCAGTTATAGTTTCACCTGTGTATGTACTGTGTCTTCCCAGACCGGCAGTGCTCAGGACTCATCTCTCTGGTCTCTTTCTCCAAGTCTTTTGCCTCCACTCTGAGGTACTGTCCTTTTCCCACCAACTCTCCACTCTGTCCCGCAGCCAGAAGTCAGCACTATGAAGTCTTCTGTCGAGGCCTAAGTCCCAGTGATGTGCTCCTTCTGTCCGTGGACTCGGCTGCCCTAGGGCTCAGGCTGGGGCATGGTTCAAAAGCCGGCCACTTGAACAGACTGAGCTCTGACAACTGATGCCTTGAGTTTTTCACAAAGGATGGGGAGGTTAGGGGAGGGAGGGAGGGAAATGAGGACGAGAGGGGAGGAGAAGGGGGATGAGGGTGTGGAGTTGGAGATTGCTGAGGGGTTTTTTTCTTCTGTTTTTTTGGAGTGGCCCAGCCTACCTCTGATGTCACTCTGATGGAAAAAAAAAACAGAAGAAGAGAATAACAGGACTGCCTCATTAAGTTTCCCAACAATGGCCTCAGAGAAGAAGAGTAAAGGTGGCCTGTTTGGACTGAGGATTGTTTGTTGCTGAGTGGAGTGCACACCCATCTAATTTTAACCCATTCTTCTGTAATTTCTTTGATCAGGTTCCTGGTAGTGGCCCTTAATCCTCTGTTTCCTTGCCTTCTCCTTTTGCAACAGTAAGAACTGATTGTAATGCTGCTGAGCTTTCTGAGCAGCTTCCTGTTGAGCTTTAGCAGAGTATGAGAGGGCAGACAGAGGACACAGATAGACAGATGTAATTTGTGGTGTGATTGCTACTAAATCTTTGCTCCAGGTGTGGTTGAACTTGTATGGGACTCTTCAGTCACTTTACATGCTACTTATCATCATGTTATTTATTAAAATATCTCAAGGTGTGACACGCTCAAGGTCAAGGACATTGTTATTGGCAGCAGTTGTTCACTTTTTCACCACGTTTAATTTCATAGGATATTACCAACAGATTGGAGAACTGCTGAACTAAACATTTAAGTGATTAATCTGAATTGATTATTCTCAACTTGATATGCCTAACACAAATGATGAGATATAAGATAAAAACCTTAATACAGTGTCAGTGTTTACTTATAACACCATACAGTGTACTGTTTGTCTACACTGTTGCCCATAAATGTTAATATTTTTAATATATCAATAATAATTGTGTGTGTTTATTAATTAATTGATTAATTCATTTATTTTTTACCTCCTCTCATGAAGTGATTTTGACATTGTAATTTCTTCTTGATAGATAAAGTATAACTGGAACTCAGTGGGTAATCATTGCATACTGATTCTGCAAGAACTCAGTTTGAAATGATTGCATGTGTGTGTAAATAATACCACACATATGAATAAAAAGAAGAGTGTGTCCTGAAAACAAAATTATTTCAACTTTATGGACAACAGTGTGGATAAAAGCAAAAATGTATTCATCACCCTTGCCCTTCAGAAATGATTTCCGTTCCCAAGAAACTTGATAGATGCATTGATGGTCATTAAAGAGTAAACAGTTGTGATTATATTTACAGAAACGTGTTGACTTTTGTGAGTTACTTTAAGTGATATTTTACAAAAGATAAATACAGCTGTGAGTAGTTTACAGTACTGCTATTAAGGTAATTTGTTTCTGAACCAAACCATCTTTAAAAAAAAGTCTCTCCTCTCTTTCTGTTTTACTAACTCAGCAAACTGTGCTGCAAGATGCTCTTTACGTGGTGAAATAATGTGTCATGCTGTTGTTTTGAGTTGTGACGTTTAACCAGTGTACTGTCACACAACACTTGAATGTCATCCCTCTGGAAATGGAACTGTTTTCATCAATCAATCAAGTTTTATTTATATAGCTCCACATCATAATAAAGTTATTTCATGACGCTTTACATTTAAACCTGGCTTAAAGTTATACCTACCGATGTGGCATTTCTCACAGCACTTAGTAAAAGTTTGAACATGACAACCCGCCTCCCTTCAAAGCCCCACCCCCTTCCCTCTGCCTGAGCACTGAGGCTCCTCCTCCTCTCTCCTCCTCTCATGTGATGCACGATGATGCACGACGGAGGAGGAAGCACAGGTGGAGGTCCGGTCCGTTTTGGCGTGTCCGCGGACCCCTCCCTCAGTATCAGATGCATCATCCACCTGCCGTGGGCCCGCGCTCCTGTTCCATCAGTAGACCTGGTCTGTGCAGTACTGGGTCAGTGTCTCACTGCAGTGCCCAGGGGATGGGCGTGCGCACTGTTGAACGCGCGGCCTCCGCGAATTTTCCGTGGACATTGAGGTTTCATAGTCCATACAATTATCATCCTACATCATCTTACATGTGTGACACCATGTACATGTACCTGTATGAGTCCCACCGTCATAAAGCTGAGCTTTATGCAGACCTGTTCAGTCCAGCACAGCTGACTTCCGGACTTTTATCTTCCATCTTTCACTAATCAGACTCCCGTTTGTGCCCCTCGGTTGTTGTTTCTGTTCATAAATCAGTTTTTTTCCCTTCCACATGTGCATGTCAGTTCTATCCAAACACATCCTAGACAGGAGACTGTGGTCAGTGACAGGAGAAGCAGCACCAGTGAAGTGTCAGATTCAGAGGTACACATATCGGATGTGAGACAGCGATAATAGATCGGATGCTGGATGGCTGTAATGGATGATTGACAGGAGGCTCAGTCAGTTTCGGCCAATTATTTTATTCGGACCGACTAAAATGATTGGGTCAGACTTTTATCAGAAATATATGAGAATTAAACATTTTGAGTTTCAATACCTGGCGGATTTCTTTTACATTTTAGTTGACACACACTTATTAGGAGCATTTTAAGATGACAAAAGAAAGTGTAAAAATGCCACATCATACGGTATAGCTTTAAACCAGACTCTTGAGGCCAATTCACAGACACCAGCAGAATCCTCCAGCAAACACTTGGTGACAGTGGTGAGGGAAAAACTTCCGTTAACAGGCAGAAACCTGGAGCAGACCCCGACTCTTGGAGGATGGTCGTAAAATTTAGAACAATTGGATGTTACCCTGCATAGCCAATATTGTACATTTCCATATATAGTCATTTTTCATGTCTTCTCTGTAACATAGTTGTGAATACATTGATATTTTTATTATTCTGACCAGCCCTATGAGCGACCACAAGTTTCTCTGGATGCATCTTTCTGTGGCTGTTCCAGTCTGTATAGATTTGTGCATGACTAACTGCTGTTATCCCTGACATACTCACAGAGGAACAGCTATAGCAGTTGAGCTTTGAGATCCTTCTCTTCCTCTTCATCTCCACATCTCTCACTTTCCGCCTTACAGCTGTGACTCCAAAAGCTTGTAAACTGCTCTCAGCCTTTCTCTCTTGATTCTAATCAGATGGTGTTGTGTTTGTGTGTATGGCATCTTGAGGAAGAAGAGATTTTGGCCTTTTATCTGCTGGATCTGGTCCTGCAACGCTGTTGTCATAGCTTGTTTTTACATCTGTGTTTAGCCTCTGAATCCACGGTTGTAAATGTGTGTGTGTGTGTGTGTGTGTGTGTGTGTGGGTGTGTGTGTGTGTGTGTGTGTGTGTGTGTGATGTGAACACATCTGGGAATGAAGCACAGGTTTCCAAGAATGAGGGGGGAGTGGCGTTGCGTGGGTTATGGGTGTCATGTAGTCTACTGTGTGATAACTTTTCCTACATCTGCACTCAATCTTGGTGCTGGCGTGTGAAATGATCATCGAGCAAGAGAATGAGGTGGAAAGAGGAGTGTAGAAGGGGAGGTACACCATCAGGTCACGTTTGAAGCTCGTTAATCCCTCTTTTCAGAACGGTGGGAAGCTGCTCCCGGGTTTGTCTCTTAACGTTAATATTTATGTAATGAGAGACTAAGGATCTCAGCCGTGGTCCAAGTCTGCCAAAAGAGAGATGAGACTTGAGACATAGTGAAGGAAGACGGGGGGGGTGGAGGTGTCCTTGAGGTAAAAAGGCTGAAATGATCAGGCGCAAGGCACTCATTTAGATCCACAGGGAGGAGATTTAGCCCAAAAAAATCTGTTTGAATTTGAGCAAAATATATGCAAATAGGACAGCGCAGGATTTTAATGCTTGTCTACTTTGGCCTGTGTGATACGAAACAAGCAGTCTGTAATTACCAGCGAGTCTTCACAGTCAGAAACCCACAGCTGTTTAACACTTGCATCATGCCTTCAAGGAAATCTGGCCCTTTTACTATGTCCGAGTCCTGACTGTGCCTACATGTTTGCTTTGTAATTAGCGGACCTCTCAGTGTTTGGTCAGAAAAAATAAAACCTTGTGTTCCCCACTAGTGTTTAGGTCACACCTTTGGCAAATACGGTACACTCTCTCCTGATTTGACTCGATCTGGGGAGCGTGACTGACTGAAGGATGAGTAGAGAGTCTGTCTATCCTACTTTGAACTTACACTTGCATTTTTTTCCTATCTGCTGCTCTTCTTTTTAGGGATGTACCTGTCTGATCTGACATACATAGACTCCGCTTACCCCTCCACTGGCAGCATACTGGAGAACGAACAGAGATCAAACCTGATGAACAATCTTCTCAGAATCATATCAGACTTGCAGAGATCCTGTACTTATGGTGAGTTTACATGCACACACTGGTTTTAATAAACACACCACACCATATTTGCTGTTTCTGCTGGTCTTTAGAGTCTAAAATCTCATTATTTCAAAAGAAATTAGAATTTTGGCAGGTCTTTCTGGTTGGACTTTGAAGCAAACATTAATTTAAAGTTGCATTAATCCCTTTTCTGCTTCTAATTGTGTTTTATGGAGGCATTTGAATTGATCCCTCTGTAACAAAATAGAATCAACATGGAAACCAGAACACTAGTAAAAACTGCATCCCATATACATGGAGGGAAAATAAAGTTATATCTAGAGTAAATATGTTAAAATTGTTTCTATGAAAGTTACTCTGTTCTGATGTGGGTAAGTGCAAGGGAAGTCAGAAATGAATGTGAATGCATTCATTTACTGTGAATGTAATTTGGGGATGCTGGTTTTCTTTTATATCTGTCTTCCTGTATGGATGTGGAATATGTCTGAGATTGCGTTCATGACTTTCTTACAAGTGTTAAATTCAACTTGTGGGAAGCTCTTGTATTAGCAAGCAAATCTTTTTGGATATCCTCTATTTCTCCAAGTAAAATTATCAATTGACGATGTTGAAACAAAATACAAGATAGGTTTTTTACCAAGCCAGTGCTCTTCTGTATCTGACCTACACACCACCAAAAGGAAGAGTTTAAAGTCACTCAGCAGTAGAAGTATCACTTTTTTTGTTAAATTCATATGCATGATCCCGACATACTGTAATTGATGGTTATTCATACTCTTGATGCCCCCACTTGCCCATATGTAGGGGTATAAATAATATTTACCAGGAATTCTGTCTGAGATTTTGTCTAACTGATTTCTCGAAGACTATTCCCCCAATTATTTTCAAATTTGACAGTTTAATGACTAAATTTCAATTTTTTGAATTTTTTTCTTTTTTCCTCCAACCAATTTTTTGAAAAACTATTCACCCAATTTGGCAGACAAAGTGCGATCAGATTAAAAGTTAAGACTTCTGCAGAATAATGTTTGTCGTGGTTTGACTGAACTGCCCAAAAAGGACAGAAATTTTTAGTTTAATCTAGTTCCCAATTATCTTTAACTCAAAATTCTAAATTAATCCCTGGGTAGGCAGGATATCAGTGAGTAGGAGGGGCCAATGTTGTATTTGTAAGTTGTGCTTATTTATTTATTTAAATATATTTTTAAGGATTTTTGTTGATAATATAAAATACAAGTACAGACAGGACACAGTAGACATGGTCCAAACATGGATCAAAACAAGACAACAAAATAACTACAAAGATTGCCAGTTCATTAAAGTTTTCAGTAAGTAAAGATTTCAGTAGGTGTCAGAGCTGTCCATGAGGTGAAGACTACAAGTGGACAGTCAGTGTCCAAAGGAAGGTCCTAAAGTCTTATTTTTTCACTTGCTCTGTGTCCTTTTTATCCTTTCCCAGACATCCCAGTGTTGCCTCATATACAGAAGTATCTCAACTCAGTCAGGTATATCGAGGAGCTGCAGAAGTTTGTGGAGGATGACAATTACAAGTAAGGCAAAAGTTAAAGAATCCCTGTGGATTCAGTCAATACTTGGATAAACTCCAGCCAATTTAATGTTGTTGTTTTAGGTTGTCACAGAAGATTGAACCAGGCACCAGCACACCACGAGCAAATGCCTCCAAAGAGGATCTCGCCGGTGAGTGGCAGTCTGGATGTTAAGAAGGTGTTGAATATAGAACTACAGCAGCATTAACCTATGTCTCATCTCTTTATCTCTTCCTCCCACCTGTATCGACAGGCCAGGAAGCGTCGGCATCTCCTCTCTGTGGCCGTAAATGTGTGGTTGCAGCTGAAGGAACCAAAGTTCCAGCAACACCTCCATCTCCCAGGAACCTGCTGCCCTATGGACACAGGAAGTGTCACAGCCTTGGCTACAAGTCAGTCTGGGTTTGGTTTTATAGTAATAAAGCATAGACATGTTTTCATTAGTGAGTGTTACAGAAAAGTATTTCAGGGTGTCTGCATGTTCTTCAAAAGTTAAAAATGTTTAATGATTTTGTTTTTTATTAATATTAGGTGTTAGTCATTAAATTGTCTTAAATATTAATTTGGCAGGTTTTAATGGCCACAAACTTTGATCTGATTAATTTTGTCTGACTTTTAACTGCTTTTTGTCAATTCATTCTTTGTGAAAGTGCTCTTCTCTATTACTGCACAACTGTTGTGTGTAAAGTTCAGTCTGAGGACACTTTATTCTCCTATTTATTTATTTATATTTTCTTGTTATTGCCACTTGTTCTCTCATGCAGCGTGGTGAAAAACTAATTCTGAAATGTGTGCAAAAAATATCTTAAAAATCTATAAGGTATAATACATGTAAGTGTTTTGATATCTGTAGACGCCCTGTATTTATCACATTAACCTTCCATGGTCTATGTTCACACCGGCGTGATCAGACCACCGGATGATTTCAAAGCTCCACAACAAAAAAACTACATTGCCTGGACAGTTATTTCAATATACTCAAAAGTGCAGATTGGAAACTCTCTTCCTATTTTTGTTTGATGTTGATAGACCATATAAAACTAGAGATATGATAGTTTTAATTTGATAGTACAAAAATATTACATTTTACATATTCATATTTGCAATTTATGTTTACTCAAAGTTCTTGAATGGTTCATTGAACATGTTTGTGGTTTTAAGTGGAATAAATGATGTAGTTTTTCTATATGGATTTGATGATTTTTTTATATTTTGGGAACCAGTATGTTATAAAAGTAGGTTTAAGAATAATTATTAGATCTTATAGGTGAAATTATGATGGAAAAAAATATGCCAAACATGGATATGATTAACATTTTTTAATGTGGGATATAAAGACAAAATCAGAAGTTTTTAAAGACAGCCAAAATCTTCAACCCCCTGTTTTTCTCTCTCTTTGGTCCATATATCTACATAGTTTTATCCATAAGATGAACACGGTAGAGTTCAAAAGTGCTACGTTCCCCAATGCCGGTTCTCGCCACCTGTTAGATGATAGTGTGATGGAGAGCCACAGTCCAACCAGGGGACAAGCAGAGAGCTCAACACTGTCCAGTGGCATTTCACTTGGTAAGACGCAGACATACAACATCAATCCTGACATGGTGCTCTGTTCTTAGTTTTCCAAAGACATGCCATAGATTTGTTTTTGCATGATTTTTGTTTGTTCACAGGGAGCAGTGAAGGTTCGGAGCTCAGTGAAGAGGTGTCCTGGCCAGCTTTTGAGAGGTTAGCCCAAAACTTGACATTGTCCATCTGTGTTTTCTCATCACATCTACATGCAAAGAATCATATAATACCATCCTTCCTGATCCCATTGTATATTTGAAAAGCTTTAGCTTCAAGGCACAGCTGTGCAAAACAATCTGCCATTAAAACTGACACGTACACCATGTCCAGCCTTGCTTGTTGCCTTGCAGCCAAGGCCGTCATGCCCTCATCTCTCTACTGCTGCTCTCAGCTTTTACTGAATTTATAAAAATGCTTCTGCTTCTCAGGCAGCCTGAAATGAATTAAGCGCTTACCATTTTCCCCTAACCAGTAGTCCACCTGTGCCAGCAACTCTTCAGCAAGTCCTAGAAGTAAAACCCAAAGAATCCTCTAAATCTCTTTTCAAAACACCATTCCTTTACTCTGCTGAATAACATTGTCAACTAATTAGTCAATAACCCCACTAACCATGTAGAAGATGACCGCTCCTCCATCCAGCCCTAATCCATGCAACTTGAAGGGAAGAAAACGATGAAAAACCAACACCCATACAGCCCTAACAGTGTTCCGTGCCCCCCCTATTCTATCCTATCTTATCCTATTCTGAACAGGACTCGGTTCTATCACTCTCTGGGCCCAGTGACCCGTGTGGCCCGCATCCCCTACAGAGGAGTCCTGAGGCCCAGCAGGTATACACACTCCAAGCCGAACAAACCTGACCTGAACCGAACCCTTTCTCATCCTCACTTCACGGCTCTCAGTCCCCGCCGAGGGTTGCCGCGTGCTGGTGCTTAGAGAGCGTGTGTGCGTGTACTGCTGGGATAATCTGTGTGTGTGTGTCAGTGGGTGAAATCACAGTATCAGGTGAAGGGTAAAGTGTGTTGTGGTTTAGGCTGATAATCACCTTTTGCCACATATTATCAGCCTATAATCTGCCTTTTGCTTTCCTGAATTCCTTGCATGTTTGCATCACACACACACACACACACACACGCATACACATATAAACATTGAATTTATATTCTACTTAGTCTTCTTATGATAAATTTCCAAGACACTTCACAGCTTGGAGCTAAAAAATTAGTTTCCACAGTCACAGCTCCATGTGTTACAACTTTATTCCTAAGGTAGAGGAACAGAACTCTTCAGGATTATTACAGCCAATTCTCATGGATGTTGCATATTAGACGTCCCTTGCGGTTAGAGTTGGGTCTCTCTCCTGCCTTTCTTTCCACCAGGCTTTTTAGGCTCCTGCACTGGGCTTCCTGCTCTGATCCTCCAGACAGACACAATCTGCACGCCATCTTGTCCATCACTGCTCTCCGTTCTGCAGCTAATAGTGCAAATGATCTGTCAGATTTTCGAATCGAAGCAGAAAAAGATGAAAATATAGAAATGCTCTCGTTCGCAGAGCATAGTTTAGGCGGCCTTGCAGGTTGTGTCTGCCTTTACTAATGCTCTTCTGAGATGTGTGTATTTTACGGTGTGTATATTTGTGCATACATCGTGTAATGCTTGTCTTTGTCCTCCTGTTGCAGCTCAGCTGAGTCAGAAGAGTTAGCGGTTCACTTGTATCCTGGAGCAGTCACAGTCCAGGGTGTACTGAGAAGAAAGACTGTGCTCAAGGAGGGCAAGAAACCAACTGTGAGACTCACACACACATATCCCACATATACATATGAACACAACTGCACATGTGGTGTCCGTACATATCCTCTGTGCAGATGGGAAATAAAGGCTCGTAGGCTGCAGATAGAGCCTCAGAGACTCTTTATACAGAACATCTCTTTGTTTCTTATAGTCTGTGTAATGTCTTTCCTCTCAGGCAATGTTCACTTTTTTTCTCCCATGCCTCTTAAACCTCTTTTACATTTGCTCTGAGATGATCATATTCTGTTATTGCTGGAAACAATTTTGGAGATCTTTATTCAGTTAAGATAACTTCAAACTGTCAGAGGTAATGTGGGTGATTTACAAGCCTGTTTGATGGAGTAACAATATCTAAATATTTTCCCAATCTGGCCATTTTTTCAGATATATAGATTCAAAGCCTTTTGCATTCTTTGTCCTCATTATTGCTTGTTCATTGCCAAACCAAATATGAACAAAATGAACAAAACCTTTCCACCTCTCTTCTTGTCTGTTTACTTTTTAATCTTTATTCATTTTATTTGTCTCAGTTGAGGATCATTCGGTAACCATTAGAATCTTATCAAAAAATAATCTCTCACTGGTTTATGTGTAATGTGTGATTGGGTTTCACTTCTGGGCCTCTAGGTGGCGTCTTGGACCAAATACTGGGTTGCTCTATGCGGAACTCAGCTCTACTACTACCCTGCCAAGTCCCTGAAGGCCACCGAAAGAAAACATGTAAGTCACACTTACTTCCACTGGTCTACACCCCCACTATACCCACTCACTCCTTCCATACCTGTTTCACACAAACACGAATGGCACAGTTATGGCAGCCATTATAGAAATTATAGTGGGTGTGATGTTTATCATTGAGACCTTTACATTTATTACCTCCACCAAGGAGGTTATGTTTTTGCCAGGGTTTGTTTGTTTGTTTGTTTGTCTGTTTGTTTGTTTGTTTGTTTGTTTGTTTGTCTGTCCGTTAGTGTGCAACATAACTCAAAAAGTTATGGACAGATTTGGATGAAATTTTCAGGGTTTGTTGGAAATGGGATAAGGAAGAAATTATTAAATTTTGGTGGTGATCGGGGGTGGGGGGCCCACGGGGGGGGGCCACTGATCAGCCTTGGCGGAGGTCTGCGCTCTCCGAGTGCTTCTAGTTGTTAACTGCAGTTTAAGACATAAATGTACCACATAACCCTGAGACTAACCTGGTTTTCAATGGAGACAGAACCTGACATCTGATAGCAATTTCTTCCGCATTCTTAGCAGGTTTAATTACAAAATGATCACAGGTTGAAACGCCTTTGTGAATTTGTTTGTAGTGTGTGTGTGTGTGTGTGTGTGTGTGTGTGTGTGTGTGTTTTAAAGTATGTTTACACTAGGGGAATTGGAAAGATAACCAAAATGCTGATGAGATCAGTCTGTTCAAGCTACAGGATATGAAATCAAACATTTTCTTATAATTAGAGGATAATTTAAAAACAAATGGAGTGCGCTGACTGTGTATCTGTCTCTGAGTGTTTTTGCATGGGACTACTTACACAGCATGGATTTGAAGGGTCCATTTGCAGAAACATTTACAGGAGCTCAGAGCACAAAATAGGAAGAGAAAGGATGGAGGAATGAAACAGTAGGGACAATGGATATGGGAAAGATAGTAAATGCAAGATGTAATGCGTGTGTGTTCATGTGCATGCGTCTCAGTCTGTGAGAGGAGGGGGCTGGAGGGGGTCTGGCACAGCGGGGGGACACACAGATGGTAGCACTCATTGAATAATGAGACCAATGACATCACTGCAGTCCTGTGTGTCACTCACGAGCTAATGAGAACCGTGTGGTGCGCTCATGCAGGCTTATAGGCGAGACCGAAAGATTACACACACACACAACACACACGCACACATCTTGTGTTAACATTCCTTCCTCTTTGGTTTCAGCTTGAGATGAAGTAGAATTTAGATTCCTTCAAGTCCATGTGAGACAGAAACTGACTATTTCTACTGTGCTCTGCCCAGTTCAAGTCGACGTCCAGTAAGAGTGTGTGTGTGGTGGGGCTAATGGCTATGATGGCAGACGATCCTGAGCATCCAGATGTGTTCTTGCTGACAGACTCCGAGCACGGTGAGGCTGACCTGCAAACACACAAACACACTCTGCCCTTATCGTATGAAACAGAAATGACCAACTTAATGGAAGGGCCGTTACTTTGGAAACAGATGGAATAAAAAGTAAAACTAGGATTAAAATTCACGGGGAAAGAACTGTTTAAAAGAGAAGTATTAAAAAACATGGAAATGGATAAATGCAATAAATATTGTAACACGAAATGAAATTAAACCAAGTTGCAGGTAAAATTAACTTTGTTTTTCCTATCAGTGGACCCCGCACACACACAAACGAGCTTATTTAATCTAAGTGTGTGTTTCCTCAAAAAGTTTTACAAGGTGCACATCTTTATTTAAGCTTCTTTAGTGTGTGAAAATTTTTTTCTGCGAGTAAATTGGCAGAATGCGGACTATTTAAAGTTTAATTTTTAATTTAGCTCCAGGTGCTAATTACCGAGCTCTGTTGGGGGTCAGCAGTTTGCCAAGGATGAAACAGCTTTGCACATTAAACCATGATATTGCAAATCATGTCATGCATTCTTTCATTCCACCTTTTACAGCTTCTACAAATGAAAGCCTCGTTCATAATACCTAAAAAAACCTAAACTATGTAGCCGACACGAAATAAAATCTAAACAAAACCTAATCTAATTCTTCAAAATATAAATACAGATACAAATGTAAAATTCAACTAAAACCAAAAAACAAATACTAATGAGATAAAATGGAAATAAAAAGTAATTACCAGTTTCGAAATAATAATTAACTGACATTTACATTTTACCTATCCAGTTGAACAGTCTCCCTAACAACATTTATATGCACGTAATTTTCAATTAGCAAGTTTTTCCCCTTATTCTGACAATGATAAAACTCTTTAAAACTTAATAAGCTGTTTACATGATTAATGAAGATGAAAATTCCACCAACATTCCTGTTTACACACAGTGGTGCTTACTCCAATATAGTAATTGTGTTTTTTCTTTGAGTTTTCCATATTTAGCAGACCGTCTACTATACATTTTCTCATATGATATCCTCTTTCATAAACTTGAACAGTATGTGTGTTTCTCCTTCCAAAGAAGACATTTGGAGTTATCTGTGGAGCATCCATCTCTACCAGAGAGGATCTTTGTCTTTATTCCAGCTGAGCGAAAACAGGGGCTGTGTGTTGCAACCTGCCATAAATCACACAAACTAGATTAAGATTCTAAATGTGCTTTATACATGTCTGAAGAATCCCCATAAAACCAGAATAATGCTGGCATGTCCCACATGTCTGAATCAGAAAAGGTTTAATTCAGAATAACCAAATAAAATATTATATTTACATGACATCTGCCTGTTTCCAAATATTGTTAGAATGATAGTGGAATTTTTATGTGCATAGAATAGAATAGAATAGAATAGAATAGAATGAGATAAGCTTTTTTGTCATTGCAAAATACCATTGTATAGTGCAAGAAAATCTGGTTTTACGTTCTGTAAGGTGCTCAAGTAAAATACACACGTCAATTTTGAACAGTCAAGAATAAAAATATAAGAATAAAAACAGTCAAACCAAAAAAAATGGTGCACACACAAAAGTGAGTCCAGTGTCAACTGTGCAGAATAGACAGTCATGACTATAATGTTGTCTTCTTACTTGTTAACTACTCACTTAAATTCAACACACTTTATTTGTCCCCGAGGGGCAAATTACAAAGAGCATGAAAGTAGCTTTAAAAGGTAACACTCGTCATAAACTTAAACACACACAGTCTTTTTTAAGTTTGTGACAAGTGTTGCCTTTCAAACCATATGTATGCGAGTTCATGCTGTTATATCTGGCATTCTTCATGTTTACACCTCAGTCCTTTATGTGCACACGTAGCTCACTGTGTCCTGAACCTTTCCACTGTGGTTGTGTGTTTTTTTTTTTTTTTTCTTGGGCTAGCCAAAGGCAAGACTTGAGCCATCTTTCCAGAGTCTAGAGAAAGCAGGTGGAAATGAAAGAGTTGGCATCTCACTCTGTTTTGTCTCCGTTGCCTAGGAAACACCTACAAGTACCAGGCAGGGAACAGAATGAACGCTTTGCTTTGGTTCAAGCATTTGAGCGCTGCCTGTCAGAGCAACAGGCAACAGGTACAGAGCCGCATTAACACCCACACACACACGCTCAGACACACAGGGTTGAATGTTACACTTTACACGTCACGCTCTCGTTCCCAGGTGCCAGCCAATCTGATGTCATTTGAGTGACTGGTGCTGAAGGAGAAGAACAGCAAAGGAGAGACGAGGAAGAGTATTGACTCAGTAGTGGGAGCTTTCACTGCCATGAGCCCTGACCGCCAATTGTCCGATTCAAGCCCTGGCCTCACTGCAGCCTCACCTGTCACCACTGCCTTAACCAGAGTACCCTGTGTGTGCTTGTACGCGTGTGTGAAAGAAAAACAAATGCGACTGTGAGGATAAAGTGACTGTTGTGGCTGTACTGACTACTGAACAAGGACCTGCAACCACTGCTTTGTCTCCAATTTGCTCTTAGTGTCTTTTGTTTTCGCTGTTCAGCACTTCAGTAGAGCCATTTGACCTCTCGTCTTCTCTCTCCCAGACTGTCCGTGGATGGACATAAATAACTTTTTTTTCTTTTTAGGAGGTCAACTATTTTTACGTGTGTACCCACCATGCTCAAATGCAGGATTTTTCTCTGCTTTTTAGTCGTACAGACGTACAAAATTAATTCAATGCCAACAACGTGCACACTCAAACTGGACTAACCCCTCTGGACTTTGGAGGGTTTAATAACTTTTTTTATACTTAATTTGCGACTCAGTTCACACTCTAATCACAGACTTTGTGTCATCATTCACTTGAGTTTTTGGGAGCCACGGGATTCTTTACGTAACCACACACTTGCACTCTCACACACAGGCTATTTGATTGCATTGTTGTAAACATAAGGGCTCTGATTTGCAATCGATTCCAGCAGAAACTATCCCCACACATCCTGAATGTGTCTAGTTTTTATTACAGAACCTAATCCCCTTTTTGTCATATATTCGCTAAGTGGTCTGTACGTATGTGTGTGTCTTTATAAAACTGAGGAGGGGACGGGGAACGAAGGCCTAAACATTTGCTTACATGACAGGAGTCTTGTCTGTTTTCCACATAGGTACGATTATCCCAGAAATCTAAGCTAAGACATGATCACAGTTTATTGTTACTCCTTTTTACACCTTCGTACTTTTGTGTTCCTCAAACGTTCTCCAGTGTTGTCTGCTCTCAGTTGGCTGCCATCAGCTTACAAAAGTAACACTCGGTTCGCCACATTGACAAACACGAAAACACTAAAGACTTGAAACTGTGAAAGAGCCCAATGAGAGCGAGCGAAGAGAACTCCGGACATGATTTTATCTCCTTTTTGTTGCTTAATGTGGTTAGAGATAGACTTTTCAAAGCTACCTGGAGCCATACAGAGCCTGTTTTAATCTTGTTTATATTTTGTGTTGTTAGTTTTTTGTTTCCTATTTTGGGAGGGATGGTGCAGTTCACAGTATTACAGTGTGGTAGATGATTGCACGTCAATATAATTTTGTCTGTTACTTGTAAATGTTACATTTTTGTTTCATGTTACTTTTTCCCCTCCCTTTTTTTTGGAGCAGTTGAGTGTTTTATGTACTTTTAGATATTATTTTTTCCCCTTATTCTGTTGTATTGTAGGACTGAGCTCACCTATAGACCCTAACTAATTTACATCTGGTTTAGAGCAAAAGCACCTTAATTATAACTGGTGCCAAGTGATGCCACTGTCATGGTTTTATTCTTCAAGTTGACGAAATGTTAGAAAGGGCACAGCCGGCAGAATAAGGTGTAAGCATGATTTACAGTTTCCACTGAGTTTCAGAGTACACCAGATAATGGTGTTTTGTTTTTGTTGGGAGCAAATTCTATCAAAATGAACAAAGCTGATCAGGACAGCATTAGTTATGACAATAATGGGGCACTTTTTACCTCTAACAGTAAACAAATTCTAACCTTTTTAAAAGACCTGTTTACATTGAATGTTTACACAATCTTTTACCCAACATTACAATCCTTCAACATGTACTTCATCTACCTGATTTGAAACAGATATCCTACCTGTCACTGGGATCTGTGAAGCTTAGAGGAGTTTCTAGACTGTTGATAAATAGTGATGGGATTGAGAGGTTAACATATCTGTACTCTGAGCAACAGATTCCCCACTAATGTGCTGCACTGCACCTCTGTTTGCATCCACAGACACAGTCAGTCCTCTTTTAAGTTAATATTAATTTTCCAAAGGGAAGACTGTGTGGGCCTTTACACCACTCATGCATAAACACGATCCTCTACACAGTAAACAGCTATTCAAATTTAACAAGGGATGGCAAGATAAAGATCACAAACTGAGACTCGGTTTCATGACCATTAGATTCTCCTTTTGTATATAATTGTGGAGTAGTGGACGATCCTGTGGATGAATGAATGAGAAAGCCAAAGACTGGCACAATGCGGTTGTTAAAGTATGTGTATGCATTTGGGTGCCTGTGCATACTCCTATTTTTTTAAACATTGTAATTCAAGTCAGATCCCTGACTGGCAATCCCTCGAGGCTGCCGTCACTGCTGAGCAGTGGGGTAACCGCCTACCTAATCATCGGTGTGACTGACCGCCAGCTCGTGCTAGGACTCCACGCTGGCCGGATGCTGAAGTGGAAACAAGGAAGGACTTGAGAGGCAGATAAAAAGTGAAAGCTGCACTCGTCCGTGTCGGTGAAAGTGGGCCCTGGGAGAGCTTTGTGTGCATAATGGAGCAGATGTTGCATGAAGTGGAAAAAAATGAAGTGAAGCACATTTTGTGAATGAAATGGGTGAGACAGAAAGGGGTTAAAATATTGTTTAATTGTGTGTATGTACAGATGTTGGATGGAATCTTCTGTGACATATTTAGACAAGTGTACTGTAACCAGCTATCAGTGACAACACGAGATGTCAGGAAAAAAGGTGAAGCAAACGCACAGTCACCAATAAATTTCTCATATTCCAGAACCTGAGAAGAGTTGATGGAAGTAGCCAAGACGTAAACAAACCCTTCTCCACATTTCCCTCTCAGTTTATTTACTTAGAAAAAAAAAACAACAGATGACAAGAGATGTAACTTGGGCATCTTGTAAGCTTTATTTGAAGTTATTTGAGGGTAAAGGTCTTCTTTCTCTGCAGAATGACCCATGTGTCAAGCGCTTTTTATGAGGTTTTCCTCATTACAAGCAGAGTTTACATCATTTTCTGTTTTATCTGTTTATTTTGTACAGCGTACGGTCAAAATAATGGAAACTTTTTAAACTTGGGAATGTTTTGTGGTTTTAACCGGATTTCAAGGACAATGAAAATCTGTGCAAACATAATGACCCAGTGATTGTCAGAAGCCTCGAGTTCTATGACAATGGAAAATTCACAGTGGCAACCTTTCATTGGGGATCATTATTGGTTATTGCAGGGAAACTTGATGCCATGGTTTTGTCTGAGTTCAATCAGAGTGTGTGTTGTTTCCTGTATATTGACCATACTGTCTACAAATGCACAATTTACCCTGTATTAACTGCTTTGAACCTGCCGTCTGAAATCTTTTTAACGGTCATGAAAAAATGTTCAGCAGTTGAGATGAGAGGGGGGATTTCAGTGTGGTTATGCAATGTGTTTGTCGACTGATTTGGTGAAAACATGAGACCAGTGTGAGTCTGTGCCTCCTGTGCGCCGCCCTATCTGCACTGGACAGGCATCAGTCACTGTTTACCAAGGACATCAACAACCTTTAAGTCATTGCGGGCGACGAGGGTGATGCATATGACCTTTAACCTTCACCCTCTACCTTGCTGTGTATGTGTGTGTCTGTCTCTGCCTACCCATGTCATGACTGTGGCCAGCGCTGTGACCTCTACTGCTGAGTGATGCGCTGCCAGGTGTGAAGACTGAGAACCAATAAACACTCTGCCTTTTTTTACTCCACACATTTGATTCATGCTCATTGTTTAAGTGTTTCCTGTTTGTCATTTGCAGTATGAGGAATGAGTTTGCATGCCAATGAGTAATCATGTTTTGCATCTTTAATTACATAGTTAAGTACCACTGACACTTCCAGTTCTTTTGTTAGTTTCTGCAGAGAAATAGGGATGACTTTGAAAGCTGATTCTGCATACACTATCCAGCTTCATTACATAAATATGTCAGTCAGCCTTAACAGTCTGACCACCGACAGACAAAGTGGTATTAATGTTAATTATCTCATTACAATTTGACCTGTCAGTGGGTGGGTCCCCAAGTTGAGTTAGAAACAGAAAAATGGATAAGAGTAGGGATATGAGCAACATTAACAAGGGAGAAATTCTGAAGGTCAGATCACTGGGTCAGATCTTGTTCATTCCCAGTGTAGGAGTGTAGGGTTGGTACTTCCCAAAAGTATTCAAAGAACAACTAGAACTCAACAAACTGAGCATCTGAGAGCAGAACATTATTACCACCTGTTGAATTTTTTCTACAAAAACAGCTCTGACCTGAAGCCTAGACTCTACCAAACCCTCTGAAAGTGTGCTGTGGTATCTGGACAAACATGTTAGCAGCAGTTTCTTGAAGTCCTTGAAGTAGACAAGTGGACCTCCATGGATTGGGTTATATTTGTCCAACACCTAGAGATCCTCAATTATCGCGAGATTAGGATATCCTTCTGTAGTCCATTTTTGGTCAGTACTAACCTCTGCAGACCAGGAGCACCCAACAGGACCTGCAGTCTTGGAGATGCTCTGACCCAGTCATCACTGTTACAATATGGTCCTTGTCAAAGTCACTCAGTTCCTTATGTTGTTCATTCTGCTGCTTCCAAAACATCAGCTTCAATAAATGTTCAGTTGCTGCCAAATATATCCAACCCAGTGAAATATCCCATTGGAATGACTGTTATTACCACCTATAACAGCCTGTCAGAATGTTAGAGCTGATCGATGTAAACAAAAAATAAATAGACCTGTATTACTGTAAATGTTTTTAATTACGCTTTAGGAAACTTCACTTCATTTATTTATTCATTAAGCTGACCTTAAGGTTTGGAAATACTTACTGGACAACTGTGAGTAGTGTCCTAAAATGTTTCCATTAATGCTTTGGACATTTGATAATTAAATGAAATGTCAATAAAAATATTTTAGAGTAAGAAAGTATACATTAAGGATGGCTGATGTGGGAAAACAGTGCAGAAATAATACTTGAAGAGCAGACTATCATGGGGTCACGTTGAACAGATACTGTATTGAATTAATTTTTTTTTATTAAGATGTAAATAGAGAGGAACTAAGGCAGGGGTGTCAAACTCATTTTAGTTCAAGAGCCACATTCAGCCCAATATGATGTGAAGTGGGCCAGTTAAATAATAGCAATGGAAAAAAAAAAGTAAAATTACATTATGAAAGTGTTTACATCTACAAAGTTTCATTAAAACTGAATAACACGAACAACCTGAAATGTCTCAAGAAATGCAAGTGCAATTTTAACAATATTAGGCCTCAGTTTATCATATATACATTTGCATTATTACAACATAGTGGATCTACAAATACACTAAACATGTAGTAACAGGCAGAATATTGGTCAAATTATGTTTACTTCTCTTCAGACATTTCATTTTGTTTATATTTGTTCAATTTATTCACATTTTTGGTGAAAGCATAGTTACTAAATGTGAACATTTTCATGTAATTTTACGTTTTTACTCTAAAAGAGAAAAATTTGGAGTTGTCATTATAGGTTATTATGATGGTATTGCACTTGAGACCAAATTTGTATGTGGAACCTCAACTAAAATGATTTTGACATCCTTGATTGTTAACTTCAGTGTAATATTTTGCATTTCACAAATTCATCCCGGGGGCTGATTGGAACCTTTGGCGGGTATGTTTGACACCTGTGACCTCAGGCATCTCTCTCCTTAAATGTGCTTAATTCTAAACCAAGGGTGTCAAACTCATTTTAGTTCAGGGGCCAGATTCGGCTAAATTTGATCTGAAGTGGGCCAAACTACTAAAATAATAACGTAATAATATATAAATAATGTCAACTGAAATTTTCTCTATGTTCTAAAGTGAAAAAAGGTCATTTACATTAGGAAAAGGTTTACATCTACAAACTATCCTTTCAAAAGATGTGAATAACATGAACAAACTGACAAAAATAAGTGTAATTTTAACAATATTCTGCCTCAGTTTATTATTTACACATGTACATTATAACTTATAGATCACAGTGGATCTACAAACACACAAAACATTGAGTAACAGGTAGAATATTGGTAAAATTGTACAGTCTACTCTCGTTATACCGCCAACTTCTGTTCACGGCCAAATTGGCGGTATAGCGAAAATGGCGTTACAACGGGTTGCGTCCATAATGTGCATGTCTTTACTATATGATGTCTATGCTGCCTCCGTTAACCCGTTCTGATTGCGTTTCTAAATAAATCTTGATTCTGTTATGTTGTAAGGGATCATTTAAAGTGGGGAAACATTTTAAGCATTATTATACCGTGTCGGGAAATGACACCCCATCATCTTGAGGCTTTGGCTTAATCCCACGTCCTCTTCCCGACATCCTGACCTACTGAGTGTTCTGCGATAAATGAACGGTGGCCGTTCCGTAGACCTACTCGTAGCTTGTCGCGATCAGCGTCTGGCGCGTTTGTTTCAGTGCATTGTTAAAATTTATGTGTACTCGATGGCAATCACGCTGGTGGTATAACGGTCGGGAAATCAATGGTATAAGTGTTGTTTGTGCATGGAACTGGGCTGGCGGATGGCGATAGGCGGAAATGGCGGTAGCTAATTGAACTAGAAGCACTCAGAGAGCGCAGACCTCCGCCAAGGCTGATCAGTGGGCCCCCCCACCCCCGATCACCACCAAAATTTAATCATTTCTTCCTTATCCTATTTCCAACAAATCCTGAAAATTTCATCAAAATCTGTCCATAACTTTTTGAGTTATGTTGCACACTAATGGACAGACAAACAAACAGACAGACAGACAGACAAACAAACCCTGGCAAAAACATAACCTCCTTGGCGGAGGTAATAATGCATTGGGGATTTTTGTGCAATGGTTTTGGTCGGCGGTGAGTGAAAATGGCGGTATAATGGCGGGCGGTTTAACGAGAGTAGACTGTACTTACTTCTCCTAAGATATTTCAGGTTATTCACATTTTTTGGCAATATTATACTTTAAGTGTAAATACATGAAAATACTTACATTTCCAAAGAGAAACATTTGGAGTTGTCATTATTTATATGTTATTATGATAGTATTTTACTGGTTGGACCCACTTGAGATTGAATTGGTCTGAATGTGGAACCTGAACTAAAAGGATTGTTAATATCTTTGTGTAATTTTTGCATTTCACAAATTCATCCCAAGGGCCAGACTGGACCGTTTGGCGGGCCGGATTTGGCCCCCGGGCCGCATGTTTGACACCTATGTTCTAAACCATAAGTGTTTCCATTAAAACTTGCTTTACGTATTCATGTGTCGTACTCACGGTCCCACACTGCCACCTGGTGTCCGGGTGGAGCACGTGCAGGAGGGGGAAGTATGTCGGAAGTGGACACACACACACACACACCAGAGAAGGAATCGAAGGAAAAGGGCGGAGGAAAGGGAACCTCTGAGGAGATCCAGAAAATGGCAAAACCATCGCGACTTTTAGCAACGGGACAAATTAACAACATTCTGTTTATCTGACCAGTTTACGGACAGTTGGAAGCCTGTTTGTCCCGGGGTGAACGGCGGAAGGTAAGTGGGGTTCGGTGGGTAAACAGTAAACACAACAGACGACGTACTGTAAGCTAGCAGGCTGCTTCAGTTAAGCTAACCTACCCAGTAAGGTGTCCAGCGGTTGGCTAAAACAACTATCTACTCGCTGGAAGATGCAACTCCGGCGCTGCAGTGGTGTTTACATGGTAATGCTAATAATGCTCGAGCGAAGCTAGCAGGCTACATCTGTGTAGGTCCGCCGTTGGGTGGTTTTAAGGTGGGTTTCATGCGGTTATTGCTCTCCAGCCGTTTTCACGCCGGTGTGAAAACGGCAGAAACGCAATGAAAGACTGATTGTGTGGCAGAGGCATATGCCTGCGTGGCCAGAGCCCTGTCGGCTGAGCTGTCTCCAGTGGTCATTACTTACAGCAGTGTAGCCTGCTAATGTCGGTAGCTAGTTTGATCAGATTTCGGTAATGCTAATGAATGTTAACTCTTCTGTCTCTCAGCGTTTAAGGCAAAAGCGTGTAAAAGGATGCAGCTGGCTGAAAAGCGTGTTTTATCTGCTGAATTTGCATGGCATCGAGTTTATGAGGAAGATTTGAGGTTAGTAGAGTGTGTGTCTCCCTGTTGCAAGGTTAGACTGTGAAGGCAAGGTGCTGGTGCTGGGTCCACCACCTCATCTGACCCCCTCTGCACCACCGCAGGACTCCATGTCCGTCATCCCCATCAGTGATCTGTGCACAAACAGGCTCCACTCTATATGGACACTCCAGATCCTGCACTTCCTTCTAGCACTGGTGTGCAGCTGGTGGTTAGGTTTAGATCTAAAATGTGTAATTATAGGGAAGTCTGAGTGTTGCAGCTTGTAATGACAACAGTGTGCTTCTAACAGCCTGCAAAAAAAAAAAAAAAGATGCTGTTTCTTCATGGGAGTGCCTCTGTGAATGAAGCCTAATCAATAAGGAAATGGTTTCCCCTGTGTGCTGTGGAAAACTGAACTGGCCTACACAGCTCTCTGACCTCAGCCCCATCCAGCACCTTTGGGACAAACATGAAGGCAGACCAGTGGCCAAGCCTGATCTGCCTGAATTTGTGGTGGAATGTGAGCAAAGATCCCTGTAATCAAGTTCCACGATCTTATTAAAAGCAAGAGCTGAGGCTTAAACAGCATTCCTGAAGTTTGGGATGTCATGTTCAGCAATTAAATATGTGGTTTTTTTTTGTTGTTTTTTTTTAATTGCCCTGACACTTTTTGTCAAATAGTGTATTTATTTCTGTCTTTAATAATCCAGTCTGTTAGCGAAAGAGCTACCCTAACTGTAAATGCAGATTTAGTAGCACTTAGTGTTGTGTATTGAATGTATGCCAGTGCAAACTTTGCTCTAAACGCACACACCTATACTGGACTTTGTCATTCCGGGTTATGTCAGACAGGCTTCATCTGTGCTGCAGTACTGGGTCATTGTCTGTCCTGAGGGGATACAAGCTAAAGAGGCAGAAAATCAATTAGTTTTCTGTCTGCATATTATTGACCGTACACTTTTCATCTCTCTCTTCCTTTCCCTGCGTAGATCTCTCTCAGCTCCTCTTCAGTCCCCCCAGCCTCCTCTGATTTCATCTTCTTGCTCTGTCTTTTCAGGTGACTGCCTGTTTGCTCAGATTGCAGCTTTAGACAAAGGCAGCAAAGATCTACACCTTCTGAAAAGTCTGTCTGTCTGACGGAGCGGGCAGGCAAAAGGGCTTCGCAGGGGCCATGAATCAGGGGTGAGGGGGAATCGCTGCGGGGGAAACACACAGCGTTGGGTGAGGGGGTCGAGGCCGGTCGGTGTGGAGATGAAGCTCAAACAGCGCATGGTGGTGCTGTGTGCCGTACTCCTCCTGCTGGGCCTGGCCAAGATCTTCCTCCTTGATGGAGGTGAGGGATCTGCAGCCAGCCGCAGGGACCTCCGAGCATTTCGTAAGGTAGGGGTTTGGTTACCTGGTAGTGGTCACAGGCAATGGCAAAATAAAGATCTAAGCTGTTGACTAAATGGAAAATGTGTGTTGTACAACTCTGTAAATGGCAGCTGTTAGTACAGTCTTATGTTTGAGTGTTGCAGACATGTTCATTTTGGTCCATTATGCACAAAATTGTCACCCACCCCCCACCCCCCTTTTGTTAGATGGAAGCTGGCCTTTCTCTGTCTCGGGGAGCTCGCCTTACCCACACGCTCCAGTCCCCGTGGGAGATAGCAAGTCAGTGGGTGGGCCCCAGAGAGGTGTACCCTGAGGAGACCCCTGAGCTGGCTGCTGTTCTCACCTCCCTCAGCACTGCCAGGATAGAACGAGCAGATGTAGGCTACAAAGGCACACAGCTGAAAGCTTTACTTGTGCTTGACGGGGGACAGAAAGTGGTCTTCAAGCCCAAGAGGTGAGATGCATCAATAAAAATTGGCTGTTTCTCACACACATCCTTAAGTTAAAGGCTGACAAACTTGAATTTTGTGGCTTTCTGATATTTGTCCCTTTCATCATCCCGTAGATATAGCAGAGACTATGTAGTCGAGGGCGAGCCTTACGCAGGCTATGACAGGCATAATGCAGAAGTGGCAGCTTTTCATCTGGATAGGTGTGTAATCATGTGAATATTATTTTGTATCACACCCTGTTTGGTCCTGTTACTGAGGCAGAACTGTAATAACATGTCCCAATGCTTCTGTCTGCTGCAGGATCCTGGGGTTCAGAAGAGCACCTCTGGTTGTGGGCAGATATGTAAATCTGCGCACTGAGATCAAGCCTGTTGCCACAGACCAGCTGCTGAGCACCTTCCTCACGCAAGGTAAGAACCCCCCTCACCTTTCGTGCTCTGACACATTTCAGGGATGAGGTCTTTAAATGGGGACAGGGTAGTCAGCAGACACAAATTGGACTGAGATGAAGTTCTCTCCGCCCTGGTTCTCCTCAGGGATGTAGACCACTGTTACTACAACTACCTCTAAAAAAGTCGTATGATGACCTTTTGAGATAAAATCCTGATCCACAGTCTGAATTACAATTTGTCTCACCTCTTGGATGTAAGTTTTCCCCTGATTACCCAGGCTGTAGTGTAATGGATTTTTGTAGTTATTATCTGAGTAGAACCTTGGCCTTTTGCTCATTTTGTATCATATTTAATATTTTGACAGTAGCCATCATGAAGCAACTGAAAATGATTTTACACTCTAAACAAAACTCTCAAGCTTCTGCTAAATCTGACTCCCCGCTCATTGGAATTCAGCAAATCATAGACTTTCAGTAATTCTTCACTCTCTGGATTAATCATTTCTTCGTCATTATTTCTTGGTCACCTGAAAACAGGGTTCCTACAGGGTGTTAAAAAGTGTTAAAAGTCTTGAATTTGCAAATCTGCATTTAATACCTTAAAAAGTCTTTTAAATTTATTAAATTTGATATGGTAGGTCTTTAGATATGTTGCCATAAACTTGTTGGCTGTATTGTGTTTAAATGTCCAAGCTGCAAAGAAAGTAATGTTAGTCTACTCAGTTCCACCCGTTTCAACCCAACAATTTATACTGAAATTAGGAACCAGTTATTGCTCAACTTTGCAGCCCCCGGTGAGAAATGATCACAGAACATTCAGCCCAACACACGTCTAGCCGTTTGTCATCCACACTTCACCTGAGAAAGGTGATTTTGGGAATGATTTTTGAAATGGGCATTAAATTCTGTTCTAAGTAGTCTTAAAAAGGTCTTAAAAGTCTTAAATGTAACTTGAAGAAACCTGTAGGAACCATGTGAAAAACATCACAATGAACAAGCTCTGCAGGTTAAAGCAGTCAAAAACTAATCACTGTAGCGCAGACAGTTGCTAAATAGTGACTATAAAGAGACTTAGAATATAATAATAAGAAGTTTTATTTATAAGTGCCTTTCAAGACACCCAAGGACACTGTACAATAAGATAAAACGGATAATGCATAAAATACAAAGAAGTAAACAAATAGATAAAAGAATAATTACGATATAGAAATGAAGATGTAAAATGGAGAGTAAAACTTATAAAGTCAATAGAAAAGCAACATTGATGCTGACAACTCAAAACGCAACAAAATGCTGTAAGTTAAGTATTGACAACTTTGTTTTTTGTTGCATGACACAATCTGTACATTCCTCTAAAACCCAGATCATATCACATATTAAGAATGACCATGACATTTACTTTAACGAGTTTCCACATTTCCAGTGGTGAGGATGTGCTATTACGATATGAATAGTTTCCCTTTCTTTTTACTCATCTGTCCACTTTTGTGTTTCATTCTGATGTTGGTTTTCTCTCAATCTCATTCTCTGTTTCATTCGGCTTCTCTACCTTTCCTTCTGGTTTTTCTCAAACAACACACTCAGGATGTGAACTGTCAAGTCCTGTTTGATGAAGGTGTGGCACTGTAACGCAGCTCGGATTATCTTAGGTCACCGAAGCCTTTGAGCATTCCAAAGTGTGAAAATAATCCAGGTGAGGTCACTGGGGGCCTGTAATAAAAACCAGTAGTTTGATATTGGTGGAGAAACAAGGTCTAATGACAAAAGTGGTAGTTGTGCAATAGTAGGGTTTCATGCCAGGCCACTGTTGATGTCATTTAGACATTTCCAGTTTCTTTTTTTTTTTCACCATCTCTTTTCTTTGTCTGAATGACAATAAGTACAGAATTAATTTTTTCGCCAACCCACTTAAAATTAGGCAGTTTCAAGTCAGGTCTTACAGTTTTCAATATTAGATGTTAAGGTCTCATAAGAGAAAGCAGCATGATTATAAACCATCAAACCATTATATGTCCAACTTCATTTCCCTGAGGCGGTCAAACATTATAAAATATATGTTTGTTTTTAGCCTTTATGAAACACTGTACTGCTTTCAGACCACTCACATGTTGTATACGCTGCAAATTTGATGTGTTCCTGTAAATTTTTTCTAGTTTATTAAAGTTGCTGCTTCCCGCCAATCTGTATTCGGCTGATTGTGACTCATTTCTACAACAGACTCTGAAATCATGGTTTACAGCTTGTGGATAGAATAACAAACCCTGTTACAGTAGCACAGGCAGCTACACAAATGTATCATCTACTTCTCAGCATGAGTGGTGGATAAATAAACACTTCAAAGGGCATGTTCACCCAAAAACACATTTTTGTATTTTGTTTTTAGTCATGCATGAGTTTTAGAATTTATTTGTTCTAATTTTGAAATACCCGTCGGTGAGATTTTGACCTTCACTACAAAACGGTGATAGTAAGTAAAAGTTTGATTGTGTGGCTGAAGACTGTGCATTTCATATTTCATGAGCATTTGCAATATTTACTTAAAGGTGGAGTACACCAGACCTGAAGTAGATAGGCGATGTATGCTGAGAGGTCTTAGCCTCTTATACATTACTGTCAACCATCACAAGTTGTAGATGTGGACCTACAACTCAGGGCTGTTTGTTCTCAGAGGGTTTACAGTACCTCAGGATGATGTTGTCAGGATGACTTTTGGGTCTTGAAAATGAAGGTTACACTGGCTATGATGCAAAATCTTCACTACTAAAAGTAAAAGTAAAATAAAGTGTTGCCTATTTAGAAAACACAGAAATACTTTGAGTTCCATGTAAATGTTTGTTTTCATTCTGTTGCTATCTTATCTCATTATTCACGTTGTGTAGTAGTAGTAGTAGTAGTACATACATATATACGTATGACCATATAGTTATATTGAAGTATAAGAGATGCGCACTTTCCTGGGAAGAAGGATTCCTCCTCTGTGACTATTTCTGAAGTTTCCTCTATGTTTTTCAGAGACGGGGCTTTTCTGGAGGGGTTTTTCCTCATATTTGAACAGAAGGAAGAAAAGAGTGTGTTGTGTGTGGAACTACTTGTATCCCAAAACAAAGTGTCATCTTCGTTTCACAATGAGGCTTATGAACAGGAGGATTTCTATATAAAACCAAGGCAATGATATTTACCATAAATAATCCTTTTTATGAGAAGACATTAAGCAGACACTGTTTTTGAGGATGTGCCCCCCCCCCATTTTCTTTCTTTCATTTATTAATTCATTCCCTCTTCTTTTTCTACCCTACTGTTGATGTCAGGATACTCTAACAGCTCTTATGACTGATCTCATTACCCTCACTCCCATAACACTCATTGACATATGAGCTTTTGTCGACATTCCAGACCTGTTCTTTATTTCAGTCCTGCTGTTTCTGTGTTTGACAGTGCTCTTGTTATTTCATCCACCCATTCTGAGTAGAGGTTGACTGATGTGGGTGTTCTAAGGCTGATGCTGATTTTTAAAATTTGGTCAGTCAATGGCTGATATGTACAGCCGATTTTTGAGGACAATATTTAAGACCAATTTTTATTTTTTATTTTTTAAAGCACATTGACCATAGAATACAATTGAAACACTCACATAATTAAGATTTTTAGGCAGCAATATGAATGAAATTATTAATACACATACACATAGTACTCTTTTAACATTTATTGAACTTCAAGTGCTGCCCACACAGGTGCCTGATCAAATGTCTTATAACATTTTTACTACTGATCAAATATCGGCTTTCCAAAACAGTGCATAAATTGCCAAAGTTATGTCACAGACGGTCACCTCCTAAAGGAAAGAACCCAGTGTCCAACATCAAAATACTAGTTATTAGTCACACATTTGTATTCACTAGTGCTGGTGGATAAAGGATAAGGACTTGTTACAATTTTCCAAAGAGAAACAGCCACTTATACTTTGTGCTTCTTTTTGCAGTCTGTCCATGAAGGAGACAGAGGAAGTGAGGAAAATGGCTGATATATCCTGTGTGTTTGAGTATTAGTCACTATGTCCAACTGAATTTATTAAAAGGAACAGTATTAATTGCATTTATTCTTAACAACGTTCACAATCTGTGTGATGTTTATTCACTTTAATGGGTTCTATGTAGTATTGACTTTCCAAATTCTGTTGCATGGGGGATGTCAATTACTAGAACACACTCAGGACCAAAACCACCAATGAATTAACACTATGTATCCACAGAATGTATCACTCAGTGAATAAAGTATGAAGGTCATTGTTTACACACATCTGTATTATGGTATCATCAAGTGTTGTTCAACCAAAAACGTATAGCAGGTTACTTTTACAGGCGGTCAAAATAACACTGTCTTATAATCTTTTTGTCAGCTGATAGTTTACATTTCAGCTCTGTTAGTATAGCTCTGTTTAGACACAAAACAGCCACAGTAAAACCACAAATCACCTCTGTTTTCTGTACAGTTTGTGTTGTCAGTAACTGCACTAAAGATCTGTTTGGAATTGTCAAAACAAGGTCAATACTGTGACAGTTCAGTCTGAACCATAGTTCAACAAACAGCAAACTTTTCAAACATGATAACACCATAGAATAATTTAATACCTTCATAAGTCTCATTATGAAACTCACCCATGTGGAAGAAATGCTGTGATTTCATCATTAAACTCCATTCTTTTCATTTAGAGCTGTGTCCAGTGGTGAAAACAATAGTGCTTCTAGCTTTTTTCACTTTGTGACTTTGTCACTTTCTTTTACTGTAAAAGTTGTTCCTTAGCAGTTCTCATCCCATCTTGTTCTTTGCTCAAAGGCCACATCGCCCCAGCAGGATGACTCACTACTCCCTCTTGTGGTCACATAAATCTGTGGGCCGAGGTTGTGAATCTTTTCGGGACATATCTGTACAGTCCAATACACAGGGTTCGTGCGGGTGCTTGAAAATGCTGGAATTTCAATGTTGTGTTTTTAAGGTCTTAAAAGTGCTTGAATTTTAGTTTAAGTGCTTGGAAGTGTCAGCAATTATAACTCTGTGATGAGATTTATTTTTTTTTTAAATTCATTTTTGATATTAACTCTACCAGGTTAGATGTCATGCCAAAGCTACTTACAGAGAGGTAATACATTTTGAAAAATAAAATTTTATGTCAAAAAAGAAAATTCCCAGATCTTCTCAGGTTGACTCCAGGTACATTTTTATCTTAATCTTTGTCTTGGTACGAGTGTGTCTGAAGAACATCTAGTGGCTTCCCTTTTTTGGATAATACTTTGTGTTTTCCTTTAATTTCTAAACCTTTTTGCAATTATTATGAAACATGATGTTAGATGTACATTGTATTATGCTATGAACATCTTTGTGGTAAAAAGTGAAAAAATATGAAAATTAGTATACTGTATTTTCCAGACTATAGAGCGCACCTGAATATAAGCTGCACCCACCAAATTTTAAAAGAAAAAAATATTTGTACATATATAGGCCTCACCTGACTATAAGCCGCAGGTGTCCACGTTGTAACATGAGATATATACACAGAGAGATGGTAAACAGAAAGATTATTTAAATGTTTATTTATATACCTTAACTGCTTTTTTCAAACAGTGCCTGTAACGCAGCAGTAAAACGGCAGGAACACGGCTGGTTAAAAAAAACAGAAAAGTCATTGATCGCTGTCTTCATCTTCCTTCTGCGCACTGAAACCACTGAAGTGGTCTTCTTCAGTGTCTGTTGAACAGGCTCAGAAAGGCTCCGTCACACACCTTCTCAGTCTCTCTTCCGTTGTCGCTCTCAATGGCACTTCCGTGATGCAGCTCTGTTTCCTTCTTGGACAGCCAGATTGATTGCTTTTAACTTAAAAGCTGCATCCTATGCATTTCTTCGTGTGTTTTCCATGATGAGGGTTTGTGCATGACACGCAAAATGACTGTTAAAAGTTAAGCTTAAAACTTCTCCTCTGCACATCACCTCTTCCACCCGTCTGTCTCACTTTTGGGCTTCCTGCTAGAGTGCCCCCTGGAGGCCGTTATCCTGTAAAAATCTATACTTGAGCCACATCGTTGTATAAGCTGCAGGGTTCAAAGCATGAGAAAAAAGTAGCAGCTTATAGTCCGGAAAATACACTATGTATTCCTGTGAATGTGTATTTTACCCCACTGATAAGGTGCTGTGCTGGAAAAATTAGAAAATGACCATTTGCTTGAATTTGACCTTGAAAAATGTGTGCGAACCCTGAATACATTGGTGTCTTTGCCATAACTTCAGAGCTCTTTATTCTAATCACTATAATGATCATTATAGGTCATTTTTGAATATTTAAAAGTAGAAATAGTACGTATAGAACATATAAAAATATAATGGGCAGCTTCATGTGTTACCTCCTCACAGCCACATGTTTGCATCTGTATCAAATCAAGTCATTGATAGAATGTTATGGATAAATATTCATTGGGACTCTTTCTTTTTTGTTTCCAGGTAATAACACATGTTTCTATGGTAAGTGTTACTACTGTCGGGAGAGCGAGCCAGCGTGTGCAGAGGGAGAGATCATGGAAGGCTCATTAACCCTGTGGCTTCCAGACGTCTGGCCTCTGCAGAAACACAGACACCCCTGGGGGCGCACTTACAGGGAGGGGAAACTGGCCAGGTAAGTGTGATGTTTATGGCGGCACTGTGGTGCTGAGCATCACAGGCTGATTGGAGGAGTGGGTGGGGGAGGTCACTGTGGTTGGTGTATCCTGTGAGCATTTAACACTTGATGCCTGAGTGATGACGCTTAACTAACCATGCTAGTTCCAGCGTGGGCAGCAGAGGAGTGACTTTTTCTGGTAAAACCATCCGTTACTAAATGTTAACTGAAATGTCACCGACTTTAAATGTTCAAGTTTAAGCCCAAAGTCCATCTATGTGAAATCATTGGGTTTGAGTTGGACTTGGCATTAATTCATTCCACAAGTTACATTTTAAGTATTTTGTTGTGATGTTTTCAAAGTCCAAAAGTTTACGTTATTCCAGAAACTGTATTCACCAGGGATGTGATTCTTGTGGATTATGTGATGAAATGAATGAATAAATCAATGTCTTTATTGTCATTGCACATGTACAACAAAACTGAGAACGCTGTCCTTAACCCATAAAGACCCAAACATCCACTGACCAAAAGCATCTACTGATCTAAAATGTTTAATACCTGTTGATCCACTAATCATATTAGTACATGTAAATAATTGGTGCAAAATGCAGTTATTCATCTTTTCATGGTCATCTGATATGACCCATTTGGATGTTCAGAGGCTCCGTAGTGAACATAGAAACACCGTCATCTTCTACAACATTGATTCACCAGTAAAACCCATGGAGTTTGATCAATGACAGTGGATGGAGACACTTGGTTTATATTCAGTTAATGACATATTTTACTGAAAAGGTCCATTTTTCCTCATTTTTCTCTGATTTGATCAAATAACCTTGAACTGACTCTGAGCTTTTATGAACATCTACGTGATCAGTGAATTAAATATAGGAAAATACATGATTTATACTGAAAAAATGCAAAATACAGAGGATAACATTACAATAGCCTAAATAGTGATCAGTCACTTAAAGATGCAGGAGACTTTCGTGACCAATTTTTCATCAGATCTGTAAAACCTCAGTCATAGCCTAAGTATCACGAATCTGTAAGTCTTTCTGTGATTACTCACCTGAATCTCTTGCATTACGGTGAACAATTTCGAAGTGCCATCCACCATAAACAAACCATGTGTTTACAAACAGAGCCAGGTGGTTACTCGGGCATCTTCGGAATTTTGTCGCGACATGCATTGTGGGAAAGGGAGTTTCACACAGCTGCATGTCAGCGGCAGCGCAACCATATGTTATATGGATGAAACAAACACGATGCTCAAACGGCTTGAGGAATATGCGTAGAGGGAAGGGAGCTCCTGCCGTTTCCGCGTCATGTCTGCAGCAGCTGCCGCTGTCAGGCATCTACACAAGCCTTCGTTTCCCACAATGCATGTCACGACAAAATTCCAAAGACGCCCGAGTGACCTCCCAGCTCTATTTGTAAACACATGGTTTGTTTATGGTGGATGGCACTTCGAAATTGTTCACCGTGATGCAAGAGATTCAGGTGAGTGATCACAGAAAGAACTAGAAGCACTCGGAGAGCGCAGACCTCCGCCAAGGCTGATCAGTGCCCCCCCCCCCGTGGGCCCCCCCACCCCCGATCACCACCAAAATTTAATCATTTCTTCCTTATCCCATTTCCAACAAACCCTGAAAATTTCATCCAAATCTGTCCAGAACTTTTTGAGTTATGTTGCACACTAATGATCAGGCCCCCCCCCCCCCCCCGATCACCACCAAAATTTAATCATTTCTTCCTTATCCCATTTCCAACAAACCCTGAAAATTTCATCCAAATCTGTCCATAACTTTTTGACTTATGTTGCACACTAACGATCAGTGCCCCCCCCCCCGTGGGCCCCCCCACCCCGATCACCACCAAAATTTAATCATTTCTTCCTTATCCCATTTCCAGCAAACCCTGAAAATTTCATCCAAATCTGTCCAGAACTTTTTGAGTTATGTTGCACAGTAACGATCAGTGCCCCCCCACCCCCCCACCCCCGTGGGCCCTCCCACCCCCGATCACCACCAAAATTTAATCATTCCTTCCTTATCCCATTTCCAACAAACCCTGAAAATTTCATCCAAATCTGTCCAGAACTTTTTGAGTTATGTTGCACACTAACGATCAGTGCCCCCCCCCCCCACCCCCGATCACCACCAAAATTTAATCATCTCTTCCTTATCCCATTTCCAACAAACCCTGAAAATTTCATCCAAATCTGTCCTTAACTTTTTGAGTTATGTTGCACACTAACGGACAGACAAACAAACAGACAGACAAACAAACAAACAAACAAACCCTGGCAAAAACATAACCTCCTTGGCGGAGGTAATAATAATTACGGATTTGTGATACTCAGGGTATGACTGGGGTTGGACAGATTTGATGAAAAATTGGTCACAAAAGTCTCCCACACCTTTAAGAAAAGTTAAATGTAGAGAAAAAAATAAGTTGGAACTGCCGCAAAAGTAGCACTTGGTCTTATGGGTTAAGGAGAATGAACAGAAAAGAGCATACATATGTTACGCCCCAGCCTAGGGGTTTACCAGGGTGAACATAATGTGCTCTTCTTTGTCCCCTCCCAGCTCCCAAGCACACACATCAGTCAAAAACTAAGGTTCACAATATTTATTTTCAGCAACTAAAGGAGGGTTAGGGGAGGGTTCGGCTAAAACAACAAACAAAAAGTCTTCCACAAGGTTCAAACTAAATTACCTAATCCAAAATAAATGCACGAAATAAAATACAGAAAACTAACCTAAACGCCCTAACCAAAAACAGGAGAAAAAGTGAAACAAACAAAAAAAAGGCCAACCTCCCCTACCAGAAAAAGGATCAATTTATAAAAACTCTATTTACAACTATATACAAACGAAGTATCACACGAAAGCACGAAGACTGACGACCATACACAGGAACACAAGGTTGGAAGCTGGCAGGAAGCAAGAGAGAGAACGAACTGGAAGGTCAGTGCCATTTTTGAAGGGGCCGGACAAATCACGCTCCACCAATCAGCAGCTTCCTACAAAAAAATTAAGACAGACAAAAAAAGGGCACAGCACATCTACAGGACGGGAGAGAACACACACACACTAAACAGAAAACATACATAGGGTCATAACACACATAAAAATATAAAAATTAGATGTAATACTATAAATAAAAAAAAGAAAAACAGTAATAAAAAAGGCAAACACACACACACATTGTGCAGGTATTGATCCTGATCAGCATTACACTGTGAGTTCTAAGAATATTCAGTTTATTTGTATTAAGTACAGCTATGGTTTTAGCATGAAAACCGTTCTTGAATCTGTTTGTCTGAGTTTTCTGTGAACAGACTGTTGGTAGGTAACCTCATTCCTGTATTTTCATCAATGTATTAATTGATGATTAGAATATGTGTCTGTTCTGATCCTTTTCAGACTTTTTTTTTTTTTTTGTAAATACGAATATAATGTCGCGCTCATTATACAGAGAATTGGAACAAATATTGCCCCAACTTTTGCTCATCCCATTCTGTCCTACAGTCGGTGTACAGCAGGTCAGCAGTAATAGAACGGTCCACTTCATAGACTTCAAAAGTAAATAAAAGTTTACTTGGTTTCACATGAACTTTGTGTCAACGGCTAGAACTCCTGAATATCGCCTCTGATGTCATGCAACCCATTTAATTATAGCTGTTAACAGTTTTCGGTCACCACACATCACACCTTCATCAAATGGTATTCCAGTCTGTGTAGGCGTCGTGATTAATTTTGTCATTTTACTGTTGAAAAAAATGTAATTACCATCAAGTTGAGCTTCCCTTTACTTGAGGTGAGGGGCATTATATGATTCTGAAACAAGAACATTGGGATTTAGGTTTTGAGCATGTACATGTTTAAGTAATTATACAGTTTGTCATTGTTTTAGAAGTTGTCTTTTATTTTTCATATAATCTGTCCCTTACGATCTAAAATCTTAAATAAATGGATAAATAGAATGTAATAAATAACAGTGCCAGTATTGCTTAATGCATAGAAGTGAGAATATTTGTGAGTTTATAGTAATTCTTTGAAGTCTGTCAGCACTGAAATGTTGAGTTAATCCACTTTTATGTGCAGTAACAACATGAATACAGATATCTGATGTGCACTGAGCCCGGGTTCATACAAACACTTTGGTGAATTGTGTAAACCCAGTGTTCAGAATGATTTATGATAGGAAAAATGTCTCCTGTTCATTGTGAAACTGTAACAGGACATGATAGACCCTGGTTGGCTGCAAGGTTATAATAGTTTTGGATTTTTCATTATAGTTTAGTTTTATTTATCAGTTAGTTTTAATTAGGTTTTAGAGCAGATTTGCTAGTTTTTATTAGTTTTTGTTATTTACTAAAGGCTTAGTTTTAGTTTAGTTTTAGTTTTTTTATATCTTTTATCTTCTTCGCGGTCGAATTCAGATAAATCCCATACAGGATTCTGCTGCTTTCTCCCAACTTTAGTTTCCATGTTTCCAGGTAGAGTGGGGACGAAGAGACAACTCTAAACGACAAGTGACAAGAAGTGATGGACCATTAAATATCATACGGTGCTGCTAGCTAAAATTGCTTGAGGGAAATAAATCGATTTCATATCAATCGGACATTGACAAAGACGAAAACGAAGGGAATTTCATCCATAATTTTTATAGTTTTAGTTAGTTTTATAAGCACACAAGACAGTTTCAGTTAGTTATCGTTTTTTTCTTTTAATTATAGTTTTATTTATTTCAGTTAACGAAAATGTTTTTACAATTCTGGTTTTCGTCATTTCGTTAGTTTTCATTAACAATTATAACCTTGGTTGGCTGTAGTCACTTATACTGTTGCTGGATCACTGGGTACCCAGAGTGGCCGTGTGACATCACCCTCTGCGGTGCGCAGTTTCTGCTCCTCAATTTTAACTGCTTGCATACACACCTCACACTTCACAGCACTGTTAAGTGGGGGGGCGGGGGGGTCTTCCCACACCCCTGTTTCCTGGATGCCATCTGGGGCGGGGGGCCCCGGGGGGAGGTGGGGGTTGGTCCATTGGCTTGGGACTTGGCTGGCTGCATTGCTGGGGGGGGGTGCTGCCTTCTGATGAATGACGTGTGCACATGGGGATTGCGGTCGGGGGGAGGGTTAAACTGGCTGTCCTCTTGCCCACTGCAGGACGTGTTGGAACCAGGAAAGATGTGTGTGTGCGGGCATAGGGGGTGTGGTGGTTGCTGGTGGGGTGGTGGACCACGGTGGGGTTCCTGGCGGCTGGTGTTGCTGCTCTGGGCTCCAGTTGGCGCTGGGGCTGTGCTCGGCTGCCACGCCTTGGGGGGACTCGCAGCGGTGCTGCTTGCTGCCTGAGGAGTGGCGGCAGTCCGGATACGTGTGCCTGGTGCAGGCAGGTGTGTGCGTAGGTGGGTGTGGGGAGCTGTGGATGGTTGTGGGTACATGTGTGGGTGTGTGTGTACATGTAGGTGTGGGCGTGCATGTGGGTAGGTGGGTGTATGGGCATGGGTGGAGGTGTTTGTGAGTGTGTGAATGGCCGAACATGTGGGATGGGTGGTGAGTGTGTCTGGGTGTCAGTGAGTGTGTGTGCATATGCTTGTGTGGGTGTGTGGGGGACTGGGGGGGTGTGCGGTTTGTGGACTGGGGTTGGTGGGACGGGGGGCAGGGATAGGGGGGCAGGCCTTCGGGCCCCTGGAGTGCTTGGCCATGGCATCGGGGTGTGCACTGGCCCACGGCGGGTGTCTGTCTGGACTGGCCTGAGCTCCTGGTGTGCTGGGTGGGACCCCTGCCCGGGGGGACGGGTGGCTCGTGGGGCTTTGGGATCAGCGTCTTGCTTGCCCCTGGGTGGCCGGCCCCTGGCGGGGGTGTAGCGGCTGGCGTCCCTGACCCCCTGGGGCCTGTGCTCAGCTGCTGTGGGGCTTCTGGCTGAGGCCCCCGTTGACCATCTTCGGGGCGGGTGCACTGTCACCTCTTGGGAGGGGGGGGCTGGATCCCCCCCCCTCTGTGGTGTCTGCTGGTTGGCCAGGCCTTAGGGCCCTCTTTGTTCCTCTCACTCTGTTACAGCAGATTAATGTGAACAACTGATGTGTGGATTTGTTACTGGTATTATTTGGGCAGACGGTGTGTATGATATTCTGTTCATGCTTTCTTTTCTTATATTCATCATTTAATAGGTGTTATGTATTTTATTTTATTTTATTGTAATTTTGTTTGTTTTGTTTTGGGTTTTTTCTTTCCTTTCTCTTCTGCCCAGTTTGCTCAGTTAGTAGTTATTGTTACCATTATGATTATCACCATGGTTGTTACTGTTGGTATTGTTGATATATTCTTGTGAGGGTCTTCGCCACCTTCTTCTTTCTTGCTCATGTCAGGTTCGGCATTGAAATGTGGTTCAGCAAAACTCATAATAAAGACAGTAGAATATCAAGGGGAGCTTCATATACTTTATGAAGTTTCCTTTGGCAAATCAAATTTGTTCAGCACCAAAAGCCAGCCAGACTACCATTCTGCTGTTATGATGCTGGACAAGACAAGTTAGAAAAAACAAAAAAATTATACAGTTTGTCATTGTTGTAGAGGTTACCTTCTGTTTTTCATATAATCTGTCCCTTAAGGTCTAAAATCTTAAATAAATGGATAAATAGAATGTATTAAATAACAGTGTCAGTATTGCTTAATGCACAGAAGTTAGTATATTTGTGAGTTTATAGTAATTCTCTAAAGTCTGTCAGCACTAAAATGTTGAGTTAATCCACTTTAACGTACAGTAAGAACATGAATATAGATATCTGATGTGCACTGAGCCCGGGTTCATACAAACACTTTAGTGAATTATGTAAACCCAGTGTTCAGAATGATTTATGATAGGAAAAATGTCCCCTGTTCATTGTGAAACTGTAACAGGACACATTAGACCCTGGTTGGCTGTAGTCACCTGTACTGTGTGTAGTTAATCTGAAACTATCACAGAAGTACCGCTCGCGGACAGGAAAACCTGTTACTGTTAGGTTTTGGCTTCTTTCATGACTAGATTTTAGTGTTTCTTCTAGCTTTTGAATAAATTTTGCAAAAATGTCAGTGTGAAATGATTCAACAATTCATACAGGGTTCATACAGGTGTTTGAAATCCTTGAAAATGCTTGAATTTCAATGTGTTTTCACGGGCTGAAAAGTGCTTAAATTTTAGTTTAAATGCTTGAAAGTGCTTGCAATTATAACTCTGTGATGATCTATTTATTTTTAACATTAACTCTGCCAGGTTAGAGGTCAAGTCAAAGCTACTTACAGAGAGATGATTCATTTTGAAAAATAAAACTTTATGTCAAAAAAGAAAGTTACTGGGTGTTCTCAGGTTGACTCCAGGTACGTTTTTTTCTTAATCTTTGTCTTGGTGTGAGTGTGTCTGAAGAACACCAAGTGGGTTCCCTTTTGTTGGATAAAACTTTGTGCTCTTCTTTAATTTCTAAACTTTTTGCTATTATGAAACATAATTTTAGATGTATGTAGCATAATACTATGTACATCATGATAAAAAGTGGGAAAAAAAAAAAAAACCTTCCTAAAAACATTCCAGACCCTGTAAATACTTGACTTTTAGGTGCAGTTTACCGACGCTGCTTACTCTGTACTTACTCCTGTCACAGGTTTCTGTCGTGATAGTGATCCTTTATTGTTTCTAGTGCACTGGTAATGACTGAGGAGGGATTATTTTATGTACAGTTTGTTGTTTGCTCTGTTTTGCTTTGTTTTGCTCTGGGTTTGTTTTTTGTTTTGTTTTTTTCTATGGTGCTAGCTGCGATTGATTTACACCCATGCTTACTTTAGATTTCTGTAAGGACCATTCAGCACTGCACTTGTATTATATTGAGAAAACTTCATTAAAAAAGATCTTGATCAAAAAAAAAAGTGAAAAAAATAATCATGAGGATATGTATTTTTGTAGATATGTATTTTACCCCAGTGATAAGGTGCTGTGCTGGAAAAATTTGAAAATGACCCTTAAAAGTGCTTGAATTTCATAGTCAAATCGTGGATCCTTTGTGTTGTACATTCACTAAACTCTTTATAACAAATTTATAACTGAATGTATTGTTTTTGGTTTCACCTTTTCGTACAGAACACACTGAACGTAAATTAACACAGATGGTAGAGTCATGACTGTGTCTCCTAACATCTCAATTCAGTCAATACACATCATCACACAACCATGACACACAGAAACAGGTAGATTCTAACTGTCCTACATTTAATGCAAGATGAAAAAATACTGGTTCAGTTTGGATTCCACCGCAGACGATAGTCATTTGATCCTTTGGCAAGATTATCACCCCACCCCCCACCCCCTCTCAGGCTGATGCAATATAATGTAATGTAGTTTCATCTCAAGTGCTGCTAAGGTTGTTCAACAGTTCATCACACACAAAGGTGAATGTGTTATTTGAGAGATCTGACAAACATTCACAGGTGGACACAGTACGATCTAAAAAAATTTGCTCTGATTTCGACTCCTTTTGTCATCAAATCCCCTGAATGTTAGACTATGGTGAGTACTTTACATAGAGATGATTTAATGTAGATGCAAACTATGAGCGTATTATCATGGCACCATGAAGGAACACTTGTCCTGATCACAACAAATCACGCTCACCCAGTGCCCATTAAATATTAACCCTTCAACCCCTGACGTGTCTGTGGTGCTCGTTCTGTCTGTGTGATTTATTTTAAATGTTTCTAAAACTTCAACCATTTGCTCAAATTTCGAAACGTGCTCATAGAATAGACCTTGTGCTATCCATAGACATCTGAACATGCTCAGTGTACCCCCCCACTGCCTGTGTAATGGGGGCCAAAACGCAGAACAGTGAGTGAGACTGACTTGCTATAAAAATAGATGGTTTGGGTTTGTTTGTTTTTTACACCATTTTCCTTGTTGTTTTTTGCTTTTACTGTTGTTTGCAGTGTTGTGGCGATTTTCCTTTTATTTTTTTTTTTTTACTGTGTTTTTTCCGGGTTTTGATCCTATAACTGCTTTTTTTTTTAAACATGTATTTATTGAGATTTTTTCTTTTAACCAATACAACAAGTTACAAACAAGCAAGGTGTATAGAGAGTATACATGTAAATAAAAATACAAAATACATCCACAAGAAAAAAACAACTAATAATGATAATGCTACAGAAAAAAAAGATCAAATAAATAAGAATATATATCAATGAAAATATGTATCAAATATATCAATTTATATCAAGTGTAACTGCTTTTTGGAGTTCAACCAGGTGCCAAAAAGCAGATGGACCGATTTAGACAAAAAGAGCCCTAAAACAAAAACTATTTGGCCAGATGTTGTTGTTCAGTGCATTGCAATTAACAGTTGATGTTAAACATCCCTAAATCTCTTATTGATGTACATTCTGAATGCTTTATTTTAGTAAAAACCTGTCAAACTTCAATTCCTCTCTGTCTTTTTCTGTTATTCCACCCTGTTTTGACCCACACAGTGAAACAAAACCACAGAAGAAAAGGAACACAAACACATACTCACAGCAGCACATTTACCTGGAATACTGTCTCAGGGGTTAAAGGGTTAAATACTAAGCAGATGTATATATCACATGGCAATGAGAGACAGAACGACTGTTCGAATCAGGTTTGGATTCTTGTCAGAGGACGGAGCTCCTGCTGAGCTGAAGCTCAATATGTTCACAGAGCAGCTGTTATTGGAAGACCCTGCTCAGCTCAGCAGTAATGATGATGCCCCCTGAGTGCTCCAAACATCATCAGCTTTTCAATTAGCACAGAAAGTCAAGATTATGTAAAATAACTATAATTACTCAACATCAGCAAACTCGTATATATTAAACAAATATTGATGTAACTACATGTTGTTGTTTTTTTTCCTTACAGAACAAGTAAAATTCACTTAGACCTTTCATTTACTTTTCAGCTTTGACACCACACTAAAACCACACTCTTACAAAAAATGAATTAGCATCTTTCTGTCACGCACACCTACACCTACATATTAACCTGAAGCAGGTATTTCTAGAGTTTTGTCATTTCTAGCTGCACACAGTTGAGTATGAACCACATAGATTTTCCTGTGATTTCACTGGATTTCTGTGCCTGTTCTCACATCCAGGTGGGAGTACGATGAGAGCTACTGTGACGCAGTGAAGAAGATGCCTCCGTACGACGCAGGCCCGAGGTTACTAGACGTCATCGACACTGCCATCTTTGATTATCTTATTGGGAACGCCGATCGCCATCACTACGAGAGTTTTCAGGATGACGGCGGCGCCAGCATGCTCATCCTACTCGACAACGCAAAAAGGTGAGGATTAATTTAAAGATTCTGACCTTTTCCTGTGCTTATTATTTGAAGCTGTTCCTATTAAGTATCAGTATCAAAAAAATGAAGTGAACAAGTCAAAATGCAAAAACAACTGAATTCATCCATTGACAAACATTATTTTGGTGCTCATTAAACCATAGTTATTCAGTTGGTGTGTTATTGTTCTGTCAGTTTAACCTGAATTTGAGGTTGATTTGATTCTTGGAAATCACTGACTATCTGGCAACAGACTGCTCTTCTGGCACAGCAACACAAAATTCACCATCTCTGTTTCAATTACTGATTGTTCTGACATTTTCCCAACAATCCCAGCTTTCTCAGCTCTTTCTTATCACCACTGAAAGTACCTTATTGCTCAGGAAACAGACATTTTTGTGAAGTAAGAATGTTATGATGATCAAAACAAGCAACTGAAAGTTTGTTTTCTGCATGTTATCATTTTTCAAGAATTAATCACAGTCATCAGGATTACATTCTGTGTGGTGTATAAAATACTAGTGCAGGAGATAATGACATCCCAGGCATCCCCGTCTGAGGGGAGGCTGGCTTTTATGTTCAGCCAGAAGCAGCAGATTTTTAATTACTGACTCCAAGACTAATTTAAGAACAGATTGGGTATGGCTTTTGTCAGCTTTACAGTGTAGTAGCATCAGGGCCTTAGAGTAAACAGAAACCTAACCATAACTACTACTGTGGGTCTCACTTCCAGTGTACAAGTGCAGGTAAAGGAAGAAAACTGCACTTAAACTGGTCACACAAGTAGACTGTATAGAAACTAATATCACAGAATCCAGAGCTTTTATTGGACATTCGTCTTCCTCTTATTTAACATAAAAACGTTTCCACGGAGCACATCAGTGAACTGGGAAACTGCTTTTATAACAAACAGAAAATCCGTGCTGTTCAGGCAAACTGAAGCAGGAGCTCTACTTCTGGGTCGTTGGACTGCGCTGAGTGGAGTTTGTCGGAGAAGAACTGCATCTGAAAGTGTGCTTTGGAGTGTGTGCTCTTCAGTGTGTGCTGCTGCCAGCAGAGTGTGGCTAATGCATTTTGATGGCCTCTCTAAAGCACAGTACAGACATCCTTCAGTTTCTCTCCTTAAGTCTTACATTGTTCTTCTATGTTGTGTTGTTTTTTCATCTGTGCAGCTTTGGGAACGCAGCTCTAGATGAGAGGAGCATCCTTGCACCACTCTATCAGTGTTGCATGTGAGTACTGGAAAAAGATCACATCTCCAATGTTACATCTCATGTTAGTCAACTACATCTAAAATAATGTGTATTATACAGGATTCCCGTGGGGTCTTAAAAAGTCTTTAATTTATAAATCTGCATTTAATACCTTAAAAAAGTCTTTGAAAAGCATTCATTTTGATATGGTAGGTCTTAAGTTATGTTGCCATAAAATTGTTTGCTGTGTTGTTTAAAGCTGCGTATGACGTTCATCACCAATTTTTCATCAAATCTGTAAAACCTGAGTGATAGCCTAAGTATCACGAATCCATTAGTCTTTCCGTTATTACGCACCTGAATCACTCCCCTCACGGTGAACAACTTCGACATGTACTCCACACACACTCCATTCATTTACGTACCAAACCAAAACATAAATGAAACCGTCACTCTGGTTTTTTTTGGGATTCCACGCAGCCGCAGTACAGCCGTAGTGGCAACAAACACAGAAACGGCTTCATTGTTTCTTACTACTGTGGCTGTGTGGAATCTCAAAAAAACCAGAGTGACGGTTTCGGTTATGTTTTGGTTTGGTATGTAAATGAATGGAGTGTTTGTGGTGGAGTACACGTCAAAAATGTTCACCGTGAGGGGAGTGATTCAGGTGCGTAACACAGAAAGATTCATGGATTCGTGATACTTGGGCATATTTCATGAAAAATTGGTGACAAACATTATATGCAGTTTTAATTGTGTCTGGGAAATGTCCACACTGCAAAGTAACATTAGTCTACTCAGTTCCATCCGTTCCAATCCGACAATTTATGGCAACATTTTTGCCAGTGTGGCTGTGAAATGGGCATTGAATTTGGTTCTTAGTAGTCTTAAAAAGGTCTTACATTTAACTTGTAGAACCTGTAGGAACCCTGATTATAGTGTTTTTTGTCTGTTTGTGTCAGGATTCGTGTGTCCACGTGGAACAGAATAAACCTGCTGAGGGGCGGAGCTCTGAGTTCAGCGATGCGACAGGCTCTGACATTTGACCCCATTCACCCGGTTCTAGCGGAGCCGCACCTCGCAGCCCTTGACAGGCGTCTGTCTGGCATCATAGCAACAGTGAAACAGTGTATGGAGGCACAAGGGCCCGACAACACCCTCATAGAAGACCGAATGAACCTCCCTCATCCCTAATGCAAGGGAGAGGAAATAAACTGCTCAACAGGAACAGCCAAGACTGATTCCCTGCCTGGAGAAGAGGAACAGCAGATGAAAATGAGGCAACTGACCAAACAAATCAGGCCTGGTGTTACAGAGAAAGATGCAGAGTGAGTAAATGGACCAACAAGGCAGAATAAAGACTGGACTACCCCTGTTTGTCCTAGTTTTTTACTCCATGGTCTCTACTTTTGACTAGACTGGAGTGGCTCTAATTGAGCTGCCAACTCCATGACTTCAGCTATATGAACTTTGTCTCAGGACTGAGCACAAGAGGACATGATCTGCTGTACGTGGAAGAACCCCATCTACTACTACTACTGGTTACGATTAATTTTTTGCCATGGGCAAAAGTCCCCCCTCCCTGCCCAGCGTTTCCACAGCTAAAAGAGAGCGGTGGACCCCGGAGACACTAAGAAGAGCAGGAGGCTGAAGATGAGCCATCAACGTCACAATGGAAGGCTGTACAGATGTATTTCACGCTGCCAAGTCCAAAAAACAGGCCAAATGTCATTGAATCTGACATGAATCTGATTCGTTTTGAAGTGAAAGAAAAGACTTTTTTTTTCTTGAATTGAAATTTGACTTTAATTGGAAGGGGGAAAATAATCCACCTTCCACCACCAGTGTGTATATATTTAACTTAGTAGGAACATAGAAAAATGAGGCGAAAGAATATACATTTGTGGATTATAATATTAATTAAACTTAAGGGTGTGTGTGGGAGCGTGTGCGTACATGTGCGTTTGGAGTGTGTAATGTGTGAGAACAGGTGCCATACTGTGCCGTTAAGTGAGAAAGCTACTGACACCACAGACTTGAAGCAAGGGGACATGGGAGGAGGTGGGAACATCTTCGACATTAAAGTGTGATCTATTTAAAGGTGCCTCTCTCATTCTTCTGTCTTTTTCATCACTTAAAAGCAAAAAAAACCTGTTGTGTTTTGATGATGTGTGGTTTTCAGTTTCACTCAGAAGTGCTTCGGTAAATTTGTTGTAGTCATATGTTCCAGATCTTATCGGTAGCCCACCAACTGATATCAAGATTGACTCTTGGCCAGGAGTCAATAAACCCTGGTCCTTGAGATCTTCTATCCTGCATGTTTTAGATGTTTCCCTCTTCAACACCCCTGACGGCCGTTATCAGACTTCTGCAGAGCTTGATGATAGGCTCATCATTTTAACCAGGTTTTGGAAGAAGGATACATCTAAAACATGCAAGATAGTAGATCTCAACGACTAGGGTTGGTGTTCCCCTGGTCAAGGCTAAGAGTTCTAGTTTTTATCTTTTGTTTTCTTATTTTCTATGACTTGTACTTTACCACACAATTTATTTCACTCTTAATTGTTTACACACCAGGTTCTAACCATTTACTGTGGAAATGCCAATGACCTTTATTCTGTGTTACCTTCAGTTATTATGATATAATTACATTTCACTTGAAATATTTAATTCATGAGCTTATTTATGTTATACATTACATACTGGAAGTAAAAAAAAAAAAATACTGAAGCAGAAAAGAAGACATCCAGCTGTCAGACATTGAGTATCGTTACAGCATTTTTGCTACAAAAAAATCTGTACCTATTTTTACACTTTCATCTGTGAGGTTCATTATGCAAAGTTGGACATTTAAAGGTTGATTTTACATTCATCTACTGAAAAGAGAAGGCTTTGGTCTGCATAAATATGAAATTAAATTGAAGAGGTGGGGCCTATGAGCAGAATATTTGATATCACCACAAATTGGCCATCAACCAAAAATATAGTGTGATTTGTAAAGTTGAAGTCCTCATTGGTCATACATCAGTCATCAGAGCAGGAAATTTCACAGACACAAGATAAACTTGATATATTTAGAGATAATGGAATTTTCAATATGGGAGCTGATCAGTTATTTTAATGAGGTCATTTGACTTTTGTGGGAAATTATTCAAAACATTCTTCAGTGCAGAATCTTTTAATTAAGTTTTATTTAACCACTGGAGGAGATCTGGATTTGTTTTTTAGGCTTTCAATTAACTCAAATTTATAGTCAGATATTAATTAGTTGCTTTTTGGCCTGTGCTGTGCTTAGAAATGACATGCCAGTATGAGATTTAAAGATATGTTGTGGTGTCTGTTGGTTAGAGGTTGTAGACAGTGATCACTTACAAAGGGTGTATCTACTGTTAGCAGTGCCTCCATCGAGGTTAACCCACAAAGACCCAAACAGCCATCTGCTGATCTAAACTGTTTAAGACCTGGTGATCCACTAATCCTATCAATTTATGTAGATAATTGGTGTAAAATACAGTTTGTCATCTTTTCATGGTCGTCAGATATCACCCATGTGGACATTCAGAGGCTCTGTAGTTAATGTGGAACCACTGTCGTCATCTTCAACATTAATTCACCAGTAAAACCCATGGAGTTGGAGCAATGACAGTGAATGGAGACAGTTGGTTTATGTTCAGTTAGTGGTATAGTTTGCTGAAAAAGTCACTTTTTCTTGAGTTTTCTCTGTTTTTGATATAATAATTCTCAACTTTCCGCTGGGATTTTATAGACCCAAACAGCCATCTACTGATCTAAACTGTTTAACACTTGTTAATCCACTAATCCTATCAATTTATGTAAATAATTGGTGTAAAATACAGTTTGTCATCTTTTTAGGGTCATCAGATATGACCCATTTGGACGTTCAGAGGCTTCATCTTCTACAACATTGATTCACCAGTAAAACTCGTGGAGTTGGATGAATGACAGTGGATGGAGCTAATTGTTTTTATGTTTAGTTATTGATATTTTTGCGAGAAAAAAAAACAGGCTTTTTCTTCAGTTTTCTCTGTTTTGACATAACCCTCAACTTTAATCTGAGCTTTTACGAACATCTACATGATCAGTCAGGTAAATATAGGAAAATACATGATTTATACTGGAAAAACACAAAATAAGGGGGATAATATTACAATCAATGGTGATAAATTACTTATGAAAAGTTAAATATGTATGATATGTATGTTTTGATACAATAACCCTCAACTTTAATCTGAGTTTCTATGAACATCTACATGATTAGTGAATTAAATATAGGATAATAACAGATTTTCACAAAAAAAAGAACAAAAAACAGAGAATAATATTACAATAAATGGTGGAAAATTTCTTCTGAAAGGTTAAATAGAGAGAAAAAACATGATCAGTGAAGTAAGTGTAGGAAAATACATGACACTAAAAAACAAACAAACAGCATTATAAGAGGAATAAAAGTTTGTCATCTTTTCATGGTTATCAGATATGACTCATTTGGACATTCAGAGGCTCTGTAAGTGAACGTGAAAACACTGTCATCTTCTACCACATTGATTCACCAGTAAAGAGTTTTAATAAAGGACAGTGGACAGAGGCACTTGATTTATTAATATTTTGCCGAAAGAGTCACTTTTTCCTCAGTTTTCTGTGTTTCTGATTTAATAACCCTCAACTTTAATCTGTACTCTTACAAACATCTACAAGATCAGTGAATTAAATATAGGATAATAACAGATTTTCACAAAAAAAAAGAGCAAAAACAGAATAATATTACAAGAAATGGTGGAAAATTTCTTCCAAAAGGTTAAACAGAGAGAAAAAACATGATCAGTGAAGTAAGTATAGGAAAATACATGACTTACGCTAAAAAAACCCAGCATTATAAGAGGAATAAAAGTTTGTCATCTTTTCATGGTTATCAGATATGACTCATTTGGACATTCAGAGGCTCTGTAAGTGAATGTGAAAACACTGTCATCTTCTACCACATTGATTCACCAGTAAAGAGTTTTAATAAAGGACAGTGGACAGAGGCACTTGATTTATTAATATTTTGCCGAAAGAGTCACTTTTTCCTCAGTTTTCTGTGTTTCTGATTTAATAACCCTCAACTTTAATCTGTACTCTTACAAACATCTACAAGATCAGTGAATTAAATATAGGAGAATACCAGAGTTTCACAAAAAAGAGCAAAAAAAACCAAACAAAAACAGGATAATATTACAATCAATGGTGACAAATCACTTTAGAATGGTTAAATATCAAGAAAAATTCATTTGGGAACTAACATAAAAGTAGCACTGGGTCTTTATAGGTTACAAACACACAAGAACAGTGTTCAAGATGCTCTCCTGAAAATCCTAGCAGTGACAGTGTACATGGATGACGTCTACTCTGACAAAGATGATAAAGAAAAACATCTGAACCATAGTAGAGCTGCAGTCTAAAACCATGTGTTGAGATGAACCTCAGAAAATGCCTTTAGCACAGATAAATGTAAAGTATCTTGGTTTCAATGCATGTGGGTCGACCATGTAAAGTAATGGTCAGTGTGGTGAAAAGGTGAAGAAAAGAATCCAAGCAGGATGGAGTGGTTGGAGATGTGTGATAAGAGGCTCAAAGTGAAGGTAAAAGGACAGATATACAAAACGGCAGTGAGACCAGCTGTGATGTATGGTCTGGAAATGATGCTCCTCTTTAAAAAGCAGGAAGCCAAACTGAAAGCTTCGTGGGGTCCGTGCCTTTTCTGTTGCTGCCCCAAAGCTGTGGAACCAGGTGCCTTTAGAAGTTCGACAGGCTCTAACACCAGCTTCAGACTATTACAGTACAAATGGTTATTTAGAACATATGTCACCCCTGTAAAACTACACCATTTTAATCCTAACATTCCTGATATTTGTAGTAAGTATAATAAGGAAATAGGCACTTTGTTTCGTTGTATTCATTGCCTGTGAGAAACCTCAGAATTTTTGGAAAGAGATTCTTAAGTTAATTTATAGATTTATAGAATGTGTTAACCTTGTGGATCCAAAATGATGTATTTTGCACATCTTCTCTGAGTAGTTTCAAGTAATCGGAAGAAAAAGCAAACTTTTAAATTTTTGTTTATTAAAAGCCAAATGAATTATTTCTTTGAAATGGAAAGATATTCAAGGACCCACAGCAAACCAATGGATTAAAGCAGTGATTTTCAACCTTGTGGTCGGAACCTCACGTGGGGTCGCCTGGAATTCAAATGGGGTCACCTGAAATTTCTAGTAATTAATAAAAATAAAAATAAAAACATACTAAGAAAAATATATGGTGAGTTGAGAGAGACAATCACAATACATAAAAGCCATGACAAACTGTGAAGCTGAAACTGAAGCACTGTGGTTCTGTTTATCTTTCAAATGTTCATTGTGGTCAGTTTCAGATGCTGCAGCTCTTTCATAATTCATAGTTTGAGTTCTTGTTTGTTCAGTATTAATTGTCAGCCTTGTAAATCCAAGCTGGACTGACTGTACATATCCTGACCAAGGAAAATAAAATTCTCACTTTGTGCAGTAATCTACACCTGGCTTTTCTGCCTCCATCTGTGAATAACATACATTATATAGACTACATGTCATCTAAAATTAACATTTACTTGCAACATAGTACATGATCAAAAACAAATTAATTTTAGCCAAAAAAAAGAGTTTGGGTTCATCAGAAATTTGTGATGTAAAAATGGGGTCAAGAGTCAAAAAAGGTTGGGGACCACTGGTGTTGAGGTTTTGCACATACGTCACATGATCACGTGGTTTTCTGTTTACGACGCCATATTGGTAGGCAAGCTTTCTTTGGATCGTACAACGTGTTAAATGATGGACCTGCTAAACTCCTGTGTGCCGTTTATTACTTAGCTTTCACCAGTTATGAGTTAGGCAGAAAGACCACTCAGTTCCACTGGTGACAGCGATGGTTCTGTTCTGCCGACCGCTGTTTATAGTTATTACTGCGGTTAGCCTAGCTTCTCAGTATAGTTAGCCTGCGTGCCTGTTGTGCCTGTTATAGGTAGAGATTGAAATCCAGTAAGATTCCTAATCCTACTAAGACAGATAGGAATTGTAGTTTGTCCTAGGACAAACTAAAATTTCAATCTGTCCTAGTAGGATTAGGAATCCTACTAGGACAGATAGGAATTTTAGGACAAACTGAAATCCTACAAGACATTAGGATCTGAAGATTGGAATTCCAATCTGTCCTAGGAGAATTTGCAATCCTACTAGGACAGATTGTAATTCTATTTGGAAGTGGGATCTGAAGATTGGAATTTCAGTCTGTCCTACGGCAAAAAATTTAAGAATTCTATAGAATATTAGATTCAAAGTCTGTGTAAATTCTGAATAAAATCATGGTTTGTAAGAATATTGTTGTTTCTTTTACTTTTAAATCCTAATTTCCTAATTTCCTAATCCTAATTTCTTGTAGGATTTCAGTTTGTCCTAGGACAAACTAAAATTTCAATCTGTCCTAGTAGGATTAGGAATCCTACTGGATTTCAATCTCTAATGTGACACACACACACACACACACACACACATATATATATATATATATATATATATATATGTGTGTGTGTGTGTGTGTGTGTGTGTGTGTGTGTGTGTGTGTGTGTGTATATATATATATACAGATACATACATACACACATATACACACATACATACGTACATACACATACATACGTAAATACAAATATACACATATTTACAAAATAATAATAATAATAAAAGAAAAAAGAAAGAAAGACACAAATAAAGAAAAAAAAATATAAATAAAACAAAATAATACAAAATAAAAATACAATAAATTAAAAGTAAAAAAAAAAAAAAAAAAAAGAAATGTTGTCCCACCTCCATATAATGCAATGCCATAGCATAATCAACATTTCTTGTACGGGTGGCATTTTTATGCTCCGCCAGTCAATCTTTGAGCCTTCTTTTTGTTTGTCCAACATAGAAACAACCACAGGGGCACTCCAATCTGTAAACCACATGTGTGGTGTTGCACTGAAAAACTTCTTGGTTAAAAAAAACTCTGTGGAACTTTCAAGTGTGGAAAAAAACACACAAAAAACACTCCTAAAGTTAGGTCCCACTATTAGTACCACATGCTCAAATACAATACACTTTAATATGTTGTTTGTCATATTTTCTCATTACCAATCCCACATAACCAAATATCCCTCATGACATAACGCTTTACAAAAAAGGAGAGAGGTCCACATCTCCATTGAGCCATGGATGTTTTGTTGCTTGCGATCCTATAATCCAGAAAGAGTAATCTTTTTACACGGTCACCTCCTCTGATGTCCTTTTCTACAACTTCCAGAACGACCACTTTCAGTGTGTTGGGGTTTCCATGTCCCACCTCCATATAATGTGATGCCATAGCATAATCAACATTTCTTCTATGGGTGACATTTTTATGCTCCGCCAGTCAATCTTTGAGGCTTCTTTTTGTTTGTCCAACATAGAAACAACCACAGGGGCACTCCAATCTGTAAACCACATGTGTGGTGTTGCAATTGGCAAAAGTTCTCATTTTATATATGCGAGATGTTACATTTTGGAATACATCAGTTTTTTTCACATTGTCACGGTGGTTACACCTTCCACACTTGAAAGTTCCACAGTTTTTTAGCCAAGAAGTTTTTCAGTGCAACACCACACATGTGGTTTACAGATTGGAGTGCCCATGTGGTTGTTTCTATGTTGGACAAACAAAAAGAAGGCTCAAAGATCGACTGGCGGAGCATAAAAATGCCACCCGTACAAGAAATGTTGATTATGCTATGGCATTGCATTATATGGAGGTGGGACACCATTTCTTTTTTTTTTTTTTTTTTTTTTACTTTTAATTTATTGCATTTTTATTTTATTTTGTATTATTTTGTTTTATTTTATTATTTATAAATATATATATTTTTCTTTCTTCTTTCTTTTTTCTTTTTCCTTTTATTATTATTATTATTATTTTTTTTGTAAATATGTGTATATTTGTATTTACGTATGTATGTGTATGTACGTATGTATGTGTGCATATGTGTGTATGTATGTATATGTATATACACTATATTGCCAAAAGTATTCACTCACCCATCCAAATAATCAGAATCAGGTGTTCCAATCACTTCCATGGCCACAGGTGTATAAAATCAAGCACCTAGGCATGCAGACTGCTTTTACAAACATTTGTGACAGAATGGGTCGCTCTCAGGAGCTCAGTGAATTCCAGCGTGGAACTGTGATAGGATGCCACCTGTGCAACAAATCCAGTCGTGAAATTTCCTGGCTCCTAAATATTCCACAGTCAACTGTCAGCTGTATTATAAGAAAGTGGAAGTGTTTGGGAACGACAGCAACTCAGCCACGAAGTGGTAGGCCACGTAAACTGACGGAGCGGGGTCAGCGGATGCAGAAGCGCATAGTGCGAAGAGGTCACCAACTTTCTGCAGAGTCAATGGCTACAGACCTCCAAACTTCATGTGGCCTTCAGATTAGCTCCAGAACAGTGCGCAGAGAGCTTCTTGGGTTTCCATGGCCGAGCAGCTGCATCCAAGCCATACATCACCAAGTGCAATGCAAAGCGCCGGATGCAGTGGTGTAAAGCACGCCGCCACTGGACTCCAGAGCAGTGGAGGCGCATTCTCTGGAGTGACCAATCGCGCTTCTCCATCTGGCAATCTGATGGATGGGTCTGGGTTTGGCGGTCGCCAGGAGAACGATACTTGTGGGACCGCATTGTGCCAAGTGTAAAGTTTGGTGGAGGGGGGATTATGGTGTGGGGTTGTTTTTCAGGAGCTGGGCTTGGCCCCTTAGTTCCAGTGAAAGGAACTGTGAATGCTTCAGCATACCAAGACATTCTGGACAATTCCATGCTCCCAACTTTGTGGGAACAGTTTGGAGCTGGCCCCTTCCTCTTCCAACATGACTGTGCACCAGTGCACAAAGCAAGGTCCATAAAGACATGGATGACAGAGTCTGGTGTGGATGAACTGGACTGGCCTGCACACAGTCCTGACCTCAACCCCACAGAACACCTTTGGGATGAATTAGAGCGGAGACTGAGAGCCAGGCCTTCTGTCCAACATCAGTGTGCTGTTATAGCTGCAAAGGGTGGACCGACGTCATATTGAACCCCATAGACTAGGAATGGGATGTCACTTAAATTCATATGCGAGCCAAGGCAGGTGAGCAAATACTTTTGGCAATATAGTGTGTATATATACACTATATATATATATATATATATATATATATATATATATATATATATATTTTTTTTTTTTTTTTTTTTTTTTTTTCTTCCCTCACACCTCCCTCGTTCAGGTCATTAAAGTGATTGTATGAAGGTGTACAACTCACTACTGAAAAAAGCCCTGATGAAGACCAGAGGTCACAACGCTATGGCTGTATTTTAAAAGATTGCCATGAACTAATAAAGGCATTTTATTTTTACACAAATCCTGCAGTGTGCCTTGGGAATCTTTTTTGAAATCTAGCATGCTAATGTGGATTTTTTTGACTCTAAATAGCCAGACCCACCACAAGTTTCCAAAGAGCACCTGTGGATAATTACCAAGAAGAAGACCCAGCAGCACTTCCACTCTGTTGGATTAGATGACAACAAATATATTTATGAAAAAATAGAAGTTAGACAGGCTCAGTCTCTGTATTTAAATCACGTCTAAAAATGCCCTTTTCCTCATTGGTTTTTAATTAGTGAGTGAGATGGAGGTTGTTTTTTTAATTTCCTATGTTGTTTTCACCAGATTTGAATTTGTCTTTTGTTTTTATGATGGGTGTATTTTGTTATACTTAACCCACTTTGAAAACTTTACAGTTGGCCAAAGTGCTGTACACGAATCATAAAACAAGGGTGGAAAAAATAAGTAAAACAGTGATAACACTAGATGCAAAGTGCTTTATAAATAAAGTTTGTATGGTATAGAAATGGCAGAGGTGAAAATGCTATGAATCTCATTGGGGGTGTGTGTGTGTGGGGGGGTGACGAAGATGGATAAGACCAGGAACATGTACATCAGAGGGACAGCATGAAAGGTGGAAAATAACTTCAAGAGGGAAAGCTTTTTGGGACGATGCCTTATATTGATTGGCAAAGAGCATGGCTGTTACCACACAAACACTGCATCAACAATAAGATAAGAGAGATTCATGTCAAGATTTTATACATTATATTTACCACTAATGCATATCTTTCTAAATTTTTAGATTTAGAAAATAAATGTCACTTCTGTAATAATGAGCCTGGAACTTTAATACACTTATTCTATAAATGCAACCACTCTATTACCCTCCGGACTAAATTCGTAAGATATATATTGTATAAAGTCAGACACCCCATTGTATTTGATCATAAGTCTCTTATTACATGTTTTATTCACCTAGAGAGCAGCACTGAGTACATTGTTAACTTATTAATATTGTTTGGTAAATTCCATATCCATAAATGCAGTGTTGAAAATGACCCCCAGTTTACACAGACTCCTGACTGTATTTGAACAGTACATATGCAGTATTAAGCTTATACACTCCCCCAAATGTGAAGTTTAAGAATCCCTTTGTAAGAAAAAGGAAGAGAGAGAGGGGGAGGGAGGGGCAAGGAGAGAGAAGGATAAAGTGAGAAAAGGCTGTCACTATTATTGTATTTGGGATTATTGATCTTGCTGTTGAATTTTTTTCTTTATTTATTCATTGATTTTTTATTATTATTTATTTATTAATTACTTTATTTTATTTTCGCCCTAAGCTTCGTTCTATACTATTATTGAAAACCCTTATCTGATATCTCACTTCTGTATACTTATATCCTTTAACCCTTTTATTTACTAGAACAGCAATTTTGTTCTCATTCTCTCTTCTGTTTCCACCTGGATATGCAAAATCTGCATAAAAGAAAATTATAAACAACCATGTTCGGGCCTCAACCTCACGGTGAGAAAGAAGCACAATGAGCTTGTAGAGTTTTAAATTTTATTACAAAATGATGTTTCAGTTGAAGTGAACAACCAATGATAAGCAGCAATGATCAACACACAGATTCAGAGATAAAGTCTCAATGTTTGCAAACAGGGTCCAGTCTGCTAAGACTGGACACAGAAACACAGATTCAAAGAGCTTTTATACTGTGCAGGTCATGTAAATATGTTTACCTAAGTTCCATCACATGTCCCTACAACGTCTGGTTTTGATTAGATTCTATTGATTTGCTCAGTATAGCAAGTATAAAGTTTAACATCGTCAGAATGACAAGTACGAAGTTTAGACAAAATGCTTAGACAGAACGAATCTGCAAAAAATAATTTTTCCTCCACAAACCACACACACATATACACACACACACACACACACACACACACACACAGCTGTCACAATATTTTGTCGAGCACTAAATTAAAAAAAAAAATCATTTTATTTGTTTGTTTTTGTTTGTATGTTAAGATTGTTGTAAGTTCTTGTGGCCTTGTCGATTGCATGTTTGATTTTTGTTAACTGTAATCTTTGAAATAAAGGTTTAAAAAAAACATCAGAGGGACAGCTAAAATGGGGTAATCAAAAGACAAGACAAGGGAAGTGTGATTATGATGGTTTGGGTCCATCTGTAGAACGGAAGAAGAATATATTGGTAATGAGATGTTGAAATTGAAAATACCGTTAAAGAGGAAGTGAGGCTGACCACGAAGGTTTACAGATTTAATAAAGGAAGACATGGAGGAAGTGGTGATAACAGCGGAAGATGCAACAAATCACACATAGGCTACTGGAAAAAAAGAAAAACATCCAGTTTGATGGGAAAAACAGAAAGGAAAAATACATTTTAGTTTCAACGTGTCCCTCGACTTCATAACTACGGAGAGTTTTCCTCAACAACAAAGAACATCCAGCACGTACAAGTACGTTATAGTTCACACTGCAAAGCAATGAAGTCCAAATTTAAGCACTTGACGTGTACTTTGATCACAGCCTGTCACGATTGTAGGTGTAGGGGTTTTTACACACCATCACCTCCTGTTATGAGTTCAAGGAGGTCAGAGACATCCAGCTGTGTGACCGCAGCTCTAGACTACAGCAGCTCCTTAACCCCTTAACATCTGAATTTATATACATTTACATTAAAAAAAATAAATAACTTGTGTTTTTGCTTTCTTGTAGATGCTAAATTAAGTAGAGATTGTTAATTTGACTGTAGCACAAAAAATAGATAGAGATTTAAGTATGTTGCATATTTGCGACAACAGGCAATAAAGGATAACAGAAAAGTACATGTTTCCCTGTCTTTGGCATGGAGATGGTTTTATTGAAGCCACATTACTTTAAGTGTCCTGACTGTATTTTAACTATTATTATCCAAACAAACAGAGCTCAAGCTTTTAATTTGGAACATGGGTGTCAAACTCATTTATCATTTACACATGTACGTAAAAAGTTACAGAACACAGTGTGGCTCAGTTGGTAGAGGAGGTTGTCCAATGTCCAAAGGGTTGGTGGTTCAAATCCTGGCTCTGACTGTCCACATGTCAAAGTGTCCTTGAGCAAGACACTGTAGGGCCTGGCAGTGCTTTGCATAGTAGCAGCCACACACTGTTGTATGAGTGTGTAAAGAGGTGAATGTGAGGCTTTGTGAAGTGTAGAAAATACGCTATATACGTTCCAGACAACCTGTAACTTGTGTTTTTCCAACCTTCTACCGGTGAAAATGCACTGGAATGTCAGTCAAACCTATGACTTCCCACCTGTGAACTCGTACTAGATCCATGTACTCCCAGTTCTGAGTTCTGACGTCACGTAGCAATGGCAGCCCCCATGGATGCGGTGTTTATGCAAATTGTTTATTAAAACAAGGTATTGCTCTGACGTTATTTATCTGCAAATGTTCTGCATAATCAGCAGCTACTCTAGCGTTAGCTATTTTTCAGTCCAATGAGTGCAAGAATAAATTAAGACCAAATATGTATCCAAATATACAAATAACATAACATAAAAGGTAGAACAGCTTCTCTTGCCTTATGCACTGTTTTTACTCCACTGTTTCTCTCAAATAAGCAAACACCTTTGGCGATAGAAATAAGTAAATGAGCATAATGTACAGTCCACCATGCTGGTTTGTTTACATCTAGCTACCACAATTCCTTGCGCTCGGGCAGTTTGGCGTGACTTGCCTGGAACGTTACAAAGTTATGAGTCATGGTTTGAAGTTGTGACTTACGGGCTCAAAAAACGGCCTGGAACGCAGCATTAGTGCAGTCCATTTACCACAGTTTATCTAAAAATATGCAAAACATTTAGAAACAGGCATCTGAAACTGAAAAATATAGCATTTAACTTTACACATTTTATATTCTGGTTTGAATGTAAAAAAAATCACTTATGGAAAGTGCAGACATTTTTAATTACATACTTTTTATGTGAGTCGTAAATGGGAGCTTCTGCCTCCATTAGCCAGGTGTAGGTCTGTCACCATCTGACCCAACGAGAAACAAGTGCTTGAAAAGGGTTCCTAGGAATGCGTTGAATATGCCCAAACCATTATTGGGGGAATACAAACGCTATCTCAGCTGTTTCTGTGATGGAAACGGTATGTCGCGAATTAATGACTGGAGACGTTAAGGGGTTAACTTTAATAAACCAAGCAGGTGGACGTGACACTGTAGCTTCCTCTGTTTTATATTAATACCACTGAGCTAGCATTTTAGCATGGTTTTGTGTTCGTCACCTCTCTATGTATCACACATACACGCTGTGGTTGCATGGTTTTGAAAAAGGATGTGTGTAGGCAGTTGATTAACCCGATACACTTTTCTCCCACAAACTCAAAGTTTCCCTATCCCTCTGCCCTCGATGTGTTCAAACACATCAAAATAAACACAGTCTATCCAGAAGTGCTGTATTTGTGACTTTGGACTTCCCCACTTGAACACGCTCTTTTGTTACAGGTCATCTTTCATCAAAGGAACTCGTCCTTATCACTTGACATTTACATCATCTTGTTTAATCCTGAAAGTACTGGTAGTTTGGCAAAGACCTGCTCTGTCTTTTTCCTCGTCACTTGAGTGAATTTTGTTTTGCTACACCTGCACAGGGGGAAACTCAGTTATGAAACCATGTGACAGGTGCAGCACTCTCACAGATGTTCATTCTCAGCTGTCTGCTCTGTGTCGCTGCCACATCCCGCCTCCTGTGAAAGTATGTGTGTATTTGTGTGTGTATGTGCCAAAACAATAAGGAGACGACACCTGTTTTGTTTAGTTTGCGTGTGTGTTCTACTTGGGACGTCTACCAGAATATTGAAACTTTGATGAAAACCACAGATTTGTACTTGTCAGAACATGTCACACCAAGTACTGAGCTACATAAAGGAAGCACTCTCAGTTTATGGAGATCTGTTGCATTGATATAAACTGATAAGAAAGAATAGCAACAAAACCAGTTATTGTTTTGTCTGTCGCTACGGAACATGACATTTAATCTGTTTCACTGGAAAGGGACATCAGGTGTTTGTCAGTGTCCATCCCTACATAAAAACACTTTGAGGGAATTCATTCAAATTTGACAGAAATGTCCAGTTGTACAACCTCAATTCTCAAAAAGTTAGTATGCTGTGGAATGTAAACAAAAACAGAATGTAATGGTTTGTAAATCTCTTAAGCCTATACTTCATTCATAATAGGACATAGAAAATGTATCAAATGTTTTAACTGAGAAAATGTACTAATTTAAGAAAAAAACAAAAAAAAGATATGCCAATAAACTTCAATTTCATGGGGGCAACATATCTCCAAATAGTTGGGAGAGGTGGAAAAAAGATTGGAAAAGTAAGTGGGGAAAAAAAAAAAAAAAAAACAGCTGGAGGAACATATTGCATCTAATGAGGTTCAGTCAGTCAGGTTCAACAGGTCAGTTTTTTATTTTTTATTTTTTTTACTTATTATTTATTGAACACAGATATTCAACATACAGTCAAAAGACTTAAATTATAAATACTCAAGACAACAGACTAAAGTATCACATCAGTTAGGTTCATACCAACAAATTTACACACAGACAAAACAAAAACTAAATGCAACAAAGCAAAACAAAACAGAAACAGAAGAAAAATAAGACAAAACAAAAACTGTTGGGTGTGTGCGGGGGTTCTAAACAGTATGAGCAACACTGAGGCCTATCTCCTTAGGAGTTTCTCCCTCTGGAGCCTTAAATTGTAAGTTATATCCTCCATTCTATAAAGTTCCCATACACAGTCTTCCATGATTGGAATGTTGGAACATTTGGTGTCAGCCAGTTGACAGTGATACTCTTAACTGCTGCTGCCAGGAGAATTGGACGTAGATATATATATTATCTCTACTTTCAAAGCCCTCAGGAATGGCTCCTAGCAGGGCGTGCAGGGGTTCCTTAGGTATATGTAGTCTGGATATGTCAAATAATGCAGTGTAGATGTTCTCCCAGTATTTTTTAAACTTGTTGCATGACCAAAAAGTGTGTATAAAATTTGATTCAGTCTCCCCACACTCCCTCCCAACAACTACTGGTGGCTGGTGCGCCATATTTTCCTGTTATGTGTGGGGTCCTGAAATATCTAACTATCATTTTCCATCCGTATTCCCTCCAGCTGTTAGAACAGGTCACTTTGTGAGCTTCAGTGCAGATCTCTTCCCAAGTTTCTGAACAAATGTCCTGCTGAAATTCTCTTTCCCATTTTGATTTAATATAAGAAGTATTGTGTGTTTCCATATTCTGAGGGCTACTGTAAACATGAGAAATGGTCTTTATCCCAAACACACCCTGTTGAACCCCAGTGAAGTAATGTTCTATTGCAGATGGTGAGAGAACTTTCTTGGTGTCCTGCTTATCAAGAAAATGTCTGATTTGTAAATATCTGAAGAAGTCTGTGTTGGTGTGATCAAACTCCTCTTTTATCTGAGAAAATGACTTGATGTTATCTGATTGAACTAATTGGTGGGTGTAAGCAAGTCCATTTCTAGCCCAGTGTTTAAATCCTGGATCCATTTGTAATGGTCTGAAATTGGAAATGTGTGTAATTGTAGTGAAGGCAGATAAGGCAGTTTGCAACTTGTATTTTTTCTGTATTTCTCTCTATATTTGCACTGTGTTTCTAGTCCATACATTTATCCTACAGGATTTCAGAGGTATATTTGAGAATGCTGACTGATGCAGTGCATATTCACACTGTGACGACTCTACATTTAACCATCTAATGAAAACATCATTTATGATCCAAGCATCCATAGGTTTTAGTTGCGCAGCCCAGAAGTATAATTTTAGGCATGGGAGGTCTAAGCCTCCTTTAGATTTAGAAAGCTGTAAAGTTTTGAGTCGGACTCTAGGTCTCTACCCCTGCCATATGAATCTGGAATTTAATCGATCAAACATATTAAAGACTGAGTTCGATACCGGGATAGGAAGCATCTGGAATGGGTACAGTAATTTAGGAAGAACATTCATACGAATGGATTCTGTATGGTCTAGGAGGGATAAAGGAAGTGATGACCATCTAGCTCGGTCTTGCCTAATTTTATTAATTATGTTGTCATAGTTTGCATTGTATAGCTTACCCTAACCCGGCTTCATAGAAGAGGAGTCCTGGTGCTGAACTGGCCTGTCTGCAGTCCAGACCTTTAACCAACTGAAAGCATTTGATGCATCATGAAATGAAAAATACAATAAACATGACCAAAGACTGCAAAGCATCTAATGTCCTACATCAGACAAGAATGGCAAAACAGACTGTCCTTTTTATTTTTATTTATGTTTTACACAGTTTACCTATATTTTTGGGGGTTGGGGTTGCACTCAAGGATGGACCAGTTAGAATTAGATTAAATATCTTGCAAATCACTCAACAATTCATGTGCAAAGTTTGATACAGTTTAATGCAAATTTTCTGATATTCATTTATTTTTTGTAACTGCAAGATATGACTATTTATCCCACCGTGGAGAAATTTCACAGTTAACAGCAGCAACATACAACCAGCAAGTGCAGAGAGAAAGACAGTTGGAAAAAACCCAAATGAGTGAAAAATAAAATACAAAGAGTGAAATAAGAAATTTGGAATTTCTATAAATATTTAGGTGAATATAATCTTATTTTTATGATTTATATTAATTATTAATCACACAGATAACACACTACACTGATAGTATTTTACAGCTTAGTGTGCTTAAACAGTGCATCCATACACATACCTGCAACAGGTTCAGTCTGGCAAAAGAGGAAGTGGCACAGTCTAACAGGTTTAGTAGCTTGTGTCACCCATAATAAAACTTAGTTTTTATTGTGCACCTTCTCCACCAGTCACTGGGACTTGAAGCCCTGCATCTTTGTGTTCTAAATGGGGCTTAGGCCCACTCATACTGAGTCCTAAGAAGCCCCCCGGCTTCTGCACCACCCCCTATTACTGCCTGTTTTCTAACATGTTATTTGTCAGTGTTACTACTCATAGCTGTATGTCGGCTGTTATGGTCCATTATAAATCATATAGCGCTAAGCACTACTGGTACCTCCTACAGTACAATGCACCACTGTAAAACACAGTTACAGTAAAGAGTGAAAACATCACTGTATGCCACATATATCTCTTTAAGATGATATAACTCTAAATCTAAGCGTGATGAAACTGCTGTAAATTCACTACTGAATATGACAAACATTGCAGTAGTGAAACAGGCTTTATATAAATATTAAAGCTTATAAATGCAGGGGATCAAGTCAGAGCCACATGGTGTTGAACCATGTAGAAGCCAATAGTGTAATAATGACCAATGACATAATAACAGTCCATAACATAATAAATTTGCCATTTTTAAAATGTAATAGGCCAACAACGTAATAACTGGCCAATACCGTAATAAAAGTCCTGAACCAATAACGTAATAACTTTTGGCCAGTAACATAATTACTTATTACGTTATCGGTTGGTTATTACATTATTGGCCTGGTAAAAAAAAACAAAAAAACATTGCAAATGTAATAACTGAGCCAATAACGTAACAATATATTATATCACTGTATTTAAGTTTCATTTTTTAAATATAACTGTGATAAAATCTCTCTCTCTCTCTCTCTCTCTCTCTCTCTCTCTCTCTCTCTCTCCATGTATTTGTCTATTTAACTTGATGGTTAAAATGATCTCTAGTCCTGTCTGCTGCTCCTTAGCCTTTCAAACTATCTCTAAACAAAATGGAAGAACACATGTTTGCAAACACAGACAATGGTATGATATGAAATATGTATGACATGTATGACATGGAACTCACTTTTGAAGATAGTAAATTTTTTCAAAATGGCTATTGACACAGTACTGTGGCACGAAATATCAGTTTGTCTGTTATCACAGAGACAATCAGCGCTCTCGTTTTATCATGTCTACAATGGTAACTTATGTCCCGAAAAAGTACCAAGACAATCAGAAAGCAAATAGGCCAACTTTAGTCACAGTTTAATCTCTTTTTTTCTCCACTGTTATGGATTTTTTGATTTCCCATAATTGACCACTAGATGGCAGTGGTGTGAAATTGATTTTCTTCAGTTATCCAAACTTCCTTGCTTCCTTTCTAGGACACATGTTGAAAGGCAGTCAGTGATCAAGTTTCTTTGGTGAACAGTTCATTTTAATGAAATTCTTGCATGTACCACGTACAATCTTATATATTTATTGCAAGAGGATATAACATTATTGAGAGTGTATTCAAAGTTAACTGACTATACCTAGCTAACTGTTGGCTAGTTATTAGCATTATTAACTATTACAGTTTGATAATATCAGAGGGTATGAACCTTTTTAAGGGTTCCCATATTTGATCTATTCAATTTATCCATTCTGTTCCACAAAACTGACCAGCAGTCATCGGCTAAAACACACACACAGATACACATGCACACGCGCACGCACGCACGCACGCACACACACACACACACACACACACACACACACTTTTTTAAAAAAAATGTTACTGCCATCTACTGCCATCTAGTGGTCAATTATGGGAAATAAAAAAAATCCATAACTGAAAAAAAAAAATGGCAGTGGCTACTGCCACAGTACTGTGGCACAAATGATCGGTTTGTTTATTGCCTCAGACCAATCAAATGTTAGCATTTGTACTAGAGCCAATCAGGGATACTGTTTCATGAACTCATTCACCTCCTGTTTTTTTTTTTGTTTTTTTTTTGTTTTTTTTTTTTACTCATTATCCTCTTGTTGCCACAGTACTGTGGTGATATATGGCGTATACTTTAGTTCATTCTTTCGTGCATTTTGCTACCACAGTACTGTGGCAACTGATGGAAGAAACTACAAATTGGTGATAGTATATAGTATAGAATTGGAATTAATGTTCTAAATACTCAACATGTTTTATGGTGTTCTTTGCTTTGGAGGCTGGAGAAGGTAGGAGGAGCTACATGTTAGATGCTGTAGTGTTCTGTGTCAGTTCAGTGTATTAAGTGCAGTGCTCCAAATTCTGCACTCTGAACATTGTCCCAGTGGCTGATTTATATCATTATATCAATGTTGGATTTACCTACCACCCCCACTCCCCCCCATTTGAAAATCTTTAGAAAAAAAATAAATAAATAATAGCACTCTGACTATGAATTGATCCTGGATCTTGCACATTGCAGTCCTATACCTTACCAAGTGAGCTAAAGGTCCACTGTGATTAAAATTGGCCTATTTGCTTTCTGATTGTCTTGGTACTTTTTTGGGACATAAGTTACCATTGTAGACATGATAAAACGAGGGTGCTGATTGGCTCTGTGATAATAGACAAACCGATATTTCGTGCCACAGTACTGTTTATTTAATCTCAACCTTTATTCAACCAGGAAGTCCCTTGAGATGAAATCTCTTTTTCGAGGGTCAATAGCCATTTTGAAAAAATTTACTATCTTCAAAAGTGAGTTCCAAGTCGTACATATTTCATATCACACCATTGTCTATGTTTGTAAACATGTGCTTCCATTTCATTTGGAAATAGTTTGAAAGGCTAAGGAGCAGCAGACAGGACTACAGATCATTTTAACCATCAAGTTAAATAGACAAATACATGGAGAGAGCGAGAGAGAGAGAGAGAGAGAGAGAGAGAAAGAGAGAGATTTTATTACAGTTATATCTAATAAATGAAACTTAAATACAGTGATATCAATATATTATCACGTTATTGGCTCAGTTATTACATTTGCAAAGAATATTTTTTTTACCAGGTCAATAATGTAATAACCAAAAGTCCAAAACTTATTACTTTATCTGTTTAGAACTTTTATTACATTATTGGCCAGTTATTACGTTATTGGCCTATTACATTTTAAAAATGGCAGATTTATTATGTTATCAGCCGTTATTACATTATCAGTCGTTATTACGTTATTGGCTTCTACACCCCATTCATCATCACACATATCAAACGGTAACACATGAAAGCTGGACGCTGTATTTTATGTTGTGGAAATACAGTTTACACTCATCTATTTTCTTTCTCTATCTTTACTTCACTGCATTGAGGAGAAAAGTAGCAACCGCAACATTGTTAAAATAACCTTAGATGGCTTTTCATGCTGATAATTACTCCCTGAATACACATCAGTGTCAATGTATTCAGCAGCACCCCTTTTAACAATAAATACAATAAATAACACTACTCATTTAATACACCTTCAATCAACTACAGTGGCCTTAGAGAGAACAGAAACAGTCTGGTCAAACCCAGTGAGCAACACTCCAGCCAGGCTCCTGCTTCTGCTGGGTCATACACGTGAATCAATGTGGAAGTTTATTATTATTATTATTATTATTATTATTATTATTATTATTATTATTATTATTATCTAAAATTAAGAACTTCTTTCTCAAGGGATGACAAAATCCTTCAAAAACTCTGCTAATATAGTTAATATATTATGCATGTTTTTTACAAAATAAATAAATAAATAAACAATTCAGCTTGTACCCAAAGTAATTATGGCTGCTTAATTGAGTTTTGTACTAACAGTCTTATTTATACATTTTTTTTCATGACTACACTGGGTTTTTTTGTTCACTTTGTAAACAACACTGTGTACATACACTGAGCAGCCCCCAAAAAAAGAATAAACAAAGTCACACATGCAATATTTTGTTTTCCTGCTTTTAGCTTTGATTCCAAAGTACATTTGCTACTGCGTCATTTATACCAAGCCATGTTTAAGCAATGGTACAGTAAACCAGAGTAAACCAGACAGAGTTTATTCCCATTCATACATTAATTTTAGGCCAAAATCTTGTATTGATGATGGAGATGTGGCCCGATGTGTGACGTCTTCTCCATCAGATCCTAAATGTGGTTCAGGTCTGGACCAGTGGCAGCTGCTCGTCTTTCAGAGCAGGGAAGCTCATTATCGGCTTACATCAAAAAAATTGTCAAGTTATTTAAACATACATTCGGCCCTCCATTCCTTTTTAAGAAAATGCTCGGTGACCTTATCGTACCAAGTAGGCGTCTTTTCCAGGGACTGGACCAGTGTCCTCTCAATGGCCAGCAGAGCTAGGCTGCTTAGACGGCCTTGGCCCATTGTGTTGCAGGTGTAGGACTTGAGCCTTCTTAAACAAGAGAAGTTCCTTTCTACACCTGCACTCTGACCTAGCCAACAGTATGATTGATTTAACTATCTACAAAATGATATTAAACTCAAACAAGAAACGGTTAAATTATGTAACTGAAACAAGAAATCGTTGAAATTAAGGTATGTTAAATTGAAACAAGGAAGTACAATGAGTGTGTTTTATTTACAGTGCAAGAAATGAACAAGTAATTTCGTAATGGTTTCTCTCTTGATTTCACAGCGGAATGTGTGACGGTATTAAACTGAACTGTGTCAGTGAAGGAGTAGATCTCAAAATAGCTGTCAATCAAACAGGATTCAGCCTTTCGACTGATCCTCCAATCAGCACGTGGAAGCCCAGCGTCCAGCCCGGCCGAGCTCTGCCCACAGCACCATTCACCCCCAGAGACGCTGAGCGTCGGAGGGCAGGACAACATTATGGCATTTATCCATTTATCGTCCAGTTTTGAGGCAATGAAAAAAACTGTTCCACTCAGTCCCATTGAAGTACATGGACACTGAGTGTCTACAGGCAAATGCACTGAGCAGAGATCGAATGAGAAAACAGCGCAACGGCAATGGATGAGAAGTGAACAACATCGCATCCGTTGATTTGTGATAAAGCTGATTCTGATCGAACTCATCTGTGAGATGAACGTGTTCTAACACATGTCAACACAACCGTACATATTTGACCACTTAATTTTTGCAATTTTAGGGGAAGCCGAGCTTCCCTTGCAGTCTGTGAGAAATCACTTCTGGTCTGGACTCAGTGGTTTCCGATCCATGTGTGACTCATGTTCCCTGAATCACTCTTTTTATAATCTAATTCTGACGAGTCCTGGTTTTGTTGTCTTGGAAAACGTCTGTGTCAGAGAACAATACAATACACTGGTGTTCATCCTGGTCATTCAGTGTATTCAGGTTCTACTGATCTCATTTTATGAATCTCGACCTGACCACCTGAACCAACCCCAGATCATTAAACTGCCCCCACAGGCTTGTACTGTAGGCACTAGGCATGATGGGTGATCACTTCATCCACCTGCCTGCTCACCCTGATGCCTTTGAACATCCACATGAGTCATATCTGATGACAATGAAAAGACGAGAAACTCTTATGCGTTTTTTTAATCTAAGTCATGCATTTTCCTATACTTAATTCACTGATCATGTTTTTTTCTTGAAGGTTATTATATCAAAACAGATAACACTGAAGAAAAAATGACATTTTCAGCAAAGATATCAATAACTGAACATAAAGTGTTTCCATCCACTGTCACTGATCCAGCTCCATGGGTTTTACTGATGAATTAATGTTGTAGAAGATGATGGTGTTCCCACGTTCACCACGAGGCCTCTGATGAAAAGATGACAAACTCTTGTGTATTTTTTTAGTGTAAGTCATGTATTTTCCTATACTTAATTCACTGATCATGCTTTTTCTTGATATTTAACCTTTCTGAAGAGATTTATCACCATTTATTGTAATATTATTCACTGTTTTTTGCTTTTTTTGTGAAAATCTCTTATCCTATATTTAATTCACTGATCATGTAGATGCTCACAGAAGCTCAGATTAAAGTTGAGGGTTAGTATATCATAAAGAGAGTAAAGTGAAGAAAAAGGGACTTTTTTTTTTTTTTTTTTTTTTAGCAAAGATATCAATAACTGAACACAAAATAAGTGTTTCCAGCCACTGTCATTGACCCAACTCCATGGGTTTTACTGGTGAATCAATGTTGTAGAAGATGATGGTGGTTCCACATTCACCACGAAGCCTCTGAAGGTCCATATGAGTCACATCTGATGACCATGAAAAGACGACAAACTCTTATTATGCTTTTTTTTTTTTCGTGTAAGTCACGTATTTTCCTATACTTAATTCACTGATCATGCTTTTTCTTGATATTTAACCTTTGTGAAGAGATTTTTCACCATTTATTGTAATATTATCTTCTGTTTTTTGCTTTTTTGTTTGAAAATCTGTTATTATCCTATTCTTAATTCACTGAACATGTAGATGTTCATAGAAGCTCAGATTAAAGTTGAGGGTTATTATATCAGAAACAGAAAAAACTGAAGAAAAAGTGCCTGTTTTTTTTTTTTTTTTTTTTTTTAGCAAAGATATCAATAACTGAACACAAAATAAGTGTTTCCATCCACTGTCATTGATCCAACTCCATGGGTTTTACGGGTGAATCAATGTTGTAGAAGATGACAGTGGTTCCACATTCACCACGAAGCCTCTGAACATCCATATGAGTCACATCTGATGACCATGAAAAGACGACAAACTCTTATGTGTTTTTTTTTGTGTAAGTCATGTATTTTCCTATACTTAATTAACTGATCATGCTTTTTCTCAATATTTAACCTTTCTGAAGAGATTTTTCACCATTTATTGTAATATTATTCAGTTTTTTGCTTTTTTGTGAAAATCTCTTATCCTATATTTAATTCACTGATCATAGATGTTCATAGAAGCTCAGATTAAAGTTGAGGGTTAGTATATCATAAAGAGAGTAAAGTGAAGAAAAAGTGCCTGTTTTTGTTTGTTTGTTTGTTTTTTTATTGTTTGTTTGTTTGTTTGTTTTTAGCAAAGATATCAATAACTGAACACAAAATAAGTGTTTCCAGCCACTGTCATTGACCCAACTCCATGGGTTTTACTGGTGAATCAGTGTTGTAGAAGATGACAGTGGTTCCACATTCACCACGAAGCCTCTGAACGTCCATATGAGTCACATCTGATGACCATGAAAAGACGACAAACTCTAATTATGCTTTTTTTTTTTTCATGTAAGTCACGTATTTTCCTATACTTAATTCACTGATCATGGTTTTTCTTGATATTTAACCTTTGTGAAGAGATTTTTCACCATTTATTGTAATATTATCTTCTGTTTTTTGCTTTTTTGTTTGAAAATCTGTTATTATCCCATATTTAATTCACTGAACATGTAGATGTTCATAGAAGCTCAGATTAAAGTTGAGGGTTATTATATCAGAAACAGAAAAAACTGAAGAAAAAGTGCCTGTTTTTTTTTTTTTTTTTTTAGCAAAGATATCAATAACTGAACACAAAATAAGTGTTTCCAGCCACTGTCATTGACCCAACTCCATGGGTTTTACTGGTGAATCAGTGTTGTAGAAGATGACAGTGGTTCCACATTTACCACGAAGCCTCTGAACGTCCATATGAGTCACATCTGATGACCATGAAAAGACGACAAACTCTTATTATGCTTTTTTTTTTTTTTTTTTTTTTTTTTTTTTTTAGTCTAAGTCATGTATTTTCCTATACTTAATTCACTGATCATGCTTTTTTCTTGAGGGTTATTATATCAAAACAGATAACACTGAAGAAAAAATGACATTTTCAGCAAAGATATCAATAACTGAACATAAAATAAGTGTCTCCATTCACGGTCACTGACCCAACTCCATGCGTTTTACTGATGAATTAATGTTGTAGAAGATGATGGTGTTTCCATGTTCACCACGAGGCCTCTGATGAAAAGATGACAAACTCTTATGTGTTTTTTTAGTGTAAGTCACGTATTTTCCTATACTTAATTCACTGATCATGCTTTTTCTTGATATTTAACCTTTGTGAAGAGATTTTTCACCATTTATTGTAATATTATCTTCTGTTTTTTGCTTTTTTGTGTGAAAATCTGTTATTATCCTATATTTAATTCCCTGAACATGTAGATGTTCATAGAAGCTCAGATTAAAGTTGAGGGTTAGTATATCAGAAACAGAAAAAAATGAAGAAAAAGTGCCTGTGTTTTTGTTTTTTTTTTTTTTAGCAAGGATATCAATAACTGAACACAAAATAAGTGTTTCCATCCACTGTCATTGACCCAACTCCATGGGTTTTACTGGTGAATCAATGTTGTAGAAGATGACAGTGGTTCTACATTCACCACGAAGCCTCTGAACGTCCATATGAGTCACATCTGATGACCATGAAAAGACGACAAACTCTTGTGTTTTTTTTTGTGTGAGTCATGTATTTTCCTATACTTAATTAACTGATCATGCTTTTTCTCGATATTTAACCTTTTTGAAGAGATTTTTCACCATTTATTGTAATATTATTCAGTTTTTTGCTTTTTTTGAGGGTTAGTATATCATAAAGAGAGTAAAGTGAAGAAAAAGTGCCTGTTTTTTTTTTTGTTTGTTTTTTGTTTGTTTGTTTGTTTGTTTGTTTTTAGCAAAGATATCAATAACTGAACACAAAATAAATGTTTCCAGCCACTGTCATTGACCCAACTCCATGGGTTTTACTGGTGAATCAATGTTGTAGAAGATGACGGTGGTTCCACATTCACCACAAAGCCTCTGAAGGTCCATATGAGTCACATCTGATGACCACGAAAAGATGACAAACTCTTATGTGTTTTTTTTTTTAGTGTAAGTCATGTATTTTCTTATACTTAATTCACTGATCATGCTTTTTCTTGATATTTAACCTTTGTGAAGAGATTTATCACCATTTATTGTAATATTATTCACTCTTTTTTGCTTTTTTGTGTGAAAATCTGTTATTATCCTATATTTAATTCACTGAACATGTAGATGTTCATAGAAGCTCAGATTAAAGTTGAGGGTCATTATATCAGAAACAGAAAAAAATGAACAAAAAGTGCCTGTTTTCTTTTTTTTTTTTTAGCAAAAATATCAATAACTGAACACAAAATAAGTGTCTCCATCCACTGTCATTGAGCCAACTCCATGGGTTTTACTGGTGAATCAATGTTACGGAAGAAGATAATGATGTTTCCACATGCACTACAGAGCCTCTGAACGTCCACATGAGTCACATCTGATGATTACGAAAAAAATGACAAACTGTATTTTATCTCAATTATTTACATGTGTTGATAGGATTAGTGGATCGACAGGTATGAAATATTTTAGATCAGTAGATGCTTTTGGTTGTCGGTGGATTTTTGGGTCTTTATGGGTTAAATTTCATATTCCATCCATTAAACTCAACTTCTTTTCTAAACACAAAGTGCTGCATAAACTCTTGTTCGACTTCAGCCTCTCCTCTACACCCCCTGATAAATATTATGGGAACAGAATTGTGACTGTGTGATGATCAACCGTGGGAGGTTTCACTCAACTATTTTACTGTGCCAGCATCGCATCATGTTTGCAGCATAGCTCCACGTCACACACCTCCCCGTGCGCTGGTTTCACTCCCGCTTCACTGTCTTTACATGTGTTTTTATGTACAACCCCCCACCTTCACCTCCTCCCCCCACCCACTCAAACAAACACACGGACAAAATCTGTGTGGCTCATGAGTGGTTTCTTTCCTTCCAGTCACTCCCTCCTCCCTTAGCCTGTGATACTCAAGTTAAAAGCGTCCGTGGGCTTCTGCAGCTGCTCAGATCTCTGACGGACGGACCGGAGGAGGATGGATGCTGAGGGAGGCTGCGTGGTCCACCGTGACCGGCGCACGAGCAAGCTGGCGGTGGTCGTGGTGGTGCAGAACATGGTGGTGACCGCCTGTCTGCTGGTCACCCTATATGTTTACTGGGATGTCAAGGTCAAACAGGAGCCAGTCCCTGTAAGTTGGATTTTCTTTTCTTTTCTTTTCTTTTCTTTTCTTTTCTTTTCTTTTCTTTTCTTTTCTTTTCTTTTCTTTTCTTTTCTTTTCTTTTCTTTTATTTGCTGTGTCGGTAACCTCTTACCCTAACCGTACTGCATTGATATCCATTCTCCCATGCTATAAATGTATGAAATAAACTAGAACTCTTTCCATAGACTTTGCATTTCATTGGCAAAATCAGAATATCGCGATACTTTGATGAAGCCAATGACTTCTCAACACTAGATTTACTGCTCTGTGACTCAGAGGTCAGATAATAATCTGTGCAGCCACAAAAGTTTATAAAAAAAAAAAAAAAAAAGGTTGTGCTGTGATCAAAATAACCCTGTGTAACTCAGATAAAAGTGCTCACTCGTCTGGAACCTCTGCTTTCATAAGCTCAGAGCTATTTCAGCACATAAATACCCAATGCTATTTTTAGTTCCCAAATGCATTTTTCCTGTTTTTTTTTTTCCTCAAGTGATTTGTTACCATTTATTGTAAAATTTTGCTCTGTATTTTGCATTTTTAAGTGAGAATTACCTATTTCCCCATATTTAATTCACTGAAGTGGAAGTGACTTTTGCAGTAAAATATATCAATAACTGTACATAATCCACTGTCATTGATCCAACTCCACTGGTTTTACTGGTGAATCGGTGTTGTAGAAGATGACTGTGTTTCCATGTTCCTTACGGAGCCTCTGAACATCCAAATGGGTCATATCTGATGACCATGAAAAGATGAAAAACTGCATTTTACACTAATTATTTACATGTATTGATAGGATTAGTGGATCAACAGGTATTAAACATTTTATATCAGTAAAGGATTTTGGTTGCAATGGATGTTTGGGTCTTTATGGGTTAAGGAGAAAAAAAAAAACCCCAAACTGGTCTATGTTAATGTTTAAGTTGCCCCATCAGACTCTCTCAGCACACTATCTCTTTTGCATCAAAATGCACAATCATGACATGCTTCACGCTAAACCTTTCTGTGTTATGGAATATATGACGTACAGCATCAGTTTAGTTCCACCACAGTCACCACATTGTGTGTTTACGATCTTTTCATGTAAGAAACCAGTACAAAAGATGTATGTAACACCGCTAGTTTCACAGGTTCAGTTCTAACATTTAGTGACATTTGTTAGTAAAGTTGTGGACTAAAACTGAGAAAATACCAACTTCAGGATCACTCAAAAAAAGTCTTGACCCTAACCGTGTAGCTATGTGCTTTTGCATTAAACCTTTACATAAAACACAACAGAGTGATATCTGTGCAGAAGAGGCTGCAGACTGAATCCACAGAACAGATGTCATTTACAATCTGAACACAGCAACAAAGCACATCTTTTTCTGTGGTCTGACATTTATTTATCTGTATTAGACTGAAGATGATTCTCATTTCTCACGAAATGTAGATTTCTGATTTCAACAGGATGCCATGTTGGTCTTTTAACAGTTTTCAGGAAATGCATTTGATAAACTGTGGTCTGTGATTCATTCTAAATCCTAAATCCTGTTGACAATAATGAAATGATGCTTGCTATAAACGGTTTAAGATAACAGCAATGGCATCCACATATCCAATGATCCCGAGGAGCAATAATCTTCTTCAAAATATCTGCACAGCTATTGTTTGTTGACCTTTTTTATGACTAACACTTGTTCCACATCGGGGCTTTGCTGTTTAGCACTGTGCTCTCACTACAGTTATTAATCATCCCACTGTGAGACTTTCCCTAGTTTCTGTCAGCCTGCCTATTTTCACACCATGTGACTAAACCACTGTATCAAACAAGCTTCACGGCTAAGCGTTTTCCTCCCCAGAGTCTCAAACATGAAGAACTGACAGAACTGAGCTGTGTGACCTTTCATAAAACAAACCCAACGAGCTGTATTTCTTATATCATAGTCATAACAGCACTGGAGGAAAACTAAAAACAGGAAAGCATGAAGGTCAGTAAATAAAGCAGTAAACATTGAAAATCTCTAAAGCTGAGTTGTGTGTTTCCCTCACAGGTTTCTGATCATCCTGCTCACATAGAGTTTGATACCATCACAGGTGAGTAACTCTGTCTCTGGCTCTGTCTGATCTTTATGTTCGTGCATGTCTCATAATGAAAATAAGGCTTGCAAAGTTTCATGACAAACATTTTTTTTTCTTCCCGACCTGTCTCTCACTTTCTACCGCATCCCCCCTGTCTCTGTCACGCTCTTCTTCTCACCCTCCAGACATCCCAGGTAGACAGAAGCTAGAGTTTGGGCCCATCCTCAGGCAGAACATGATGAACCTGACCGACGACACCAGGAGTAAGATCTTCGTCACATGCCGCGGACCCTACGTTTTGTATATGGAAATATGTTACACAAACACGGGGTCTCCCAATGGGACCCTGGAGCTGAGGGTGGAGGGAAATGAAACTCCACTCAGCACTTTTGAGCTGCACACCTCAGATGAGGACTGCAGGGGGCTCCAGCGTACAGTTTACCTCAGAAAGGAAGCTCAGGCCTTTCTATACTTGAATTCAGAACAAGACTTCAAGATCAAAAATATAAGCATGGGCTTCAAATATATGGCGGCATCGTGTGATTGGTGATGAGGTGTTCTCCATCTCGGTCTAAGAGGAAGAACAACAAAAAATGAAGACCAGATCACTCGGTTCATCCACCGCTGTGGGATCAGATACACTAAGCGGGACTCACTGACAGCATGAAGCGTGCTCATAGACTTTTCTGTTTTATCAGTGGTCATGGGAGTTGTGCTTTTGCTGTCAGCAAGATTGGATCAACACCTGATGAATGGTCCTGGACAAGGCCGAAAATGATTTAACGGAGACTTAATAATCCTCATTTGGTAAAATTATATATAACCAATAATGACTAAAGCAAGAAAGAGAAAATTATATATCGTATTGAAGAATCTGCTGTCTTTAGGTGCTTTCTTTATACAGTTCTGTGCAAAAGCCTAACATTGGGTTTGCTGGTTTAATGAAGTTCTAATCTCTCAGTCTCTGCATTAGATCTGATCTGGATGTATGTGAAATATGCACGGCAGGAAATACAAAAGTTTCAGGGATAAAACAGCTTCTGTAACCAAAATGGTGGTATTTAGTGTGACTTCCCTTGGCACTTAACATGTCTTTAACCCTTCTGTTCAGACGATATGAGATTTATTGCATACATTTTCTGATATTTTACACCAGATTTCATTGAACACATGTCAGATGTTTCCAACTATTTGTACTGCGTCTTGTCATAGGGTCAGAGGTCACACTAAATAATGATTTTAACCTTTACAAACCATTTAGTTCCAGTTTTTTGTGTGTCTTTAAAGGTTGTGCACATATTTCCTGTATTTTCTTGTGTCTGAAGAAAAGAGAATGAGAAATGAATATGTATTCTGTCCACCCCTGGCCTATGGTGGCCTAAGACTTAGGCACAGCACTGTACAATATAACATTTTTTTGAAGTATCTTATTTTACTATAACAGTACTGAGCAAACAGCGCTTGTTGAATGTATATTTTTAACAGTAAATATTATTATTAAGTATCATAAATTCATGTTGATGACTGACACGTGACTGTATACCTGGTGAATTATCTGCTCTGGTGCTGCCACAGAATTGTACGGATGTTCAACTTAATGCTGCATACATAATGACACACTGGAAACTGAGGGTAGAGATTTGGGAGAGGCTGAATAAGGTGTGAATTTTCACCCTTTTGATTGTACGTTTAGTGCCTTTTTGTCATATTATCAGAAAGCAAAACACAAGTTCTGATTACATCTCAAGGGCTATAGTCAGCACTGAAATAGGACCAAGCTCATGAATCCCACATGTGCTTAAAATCATAGTCAGACACCAAACCAAAATACCTTTTATTCAGTTCTTTTTGCAGTCTTCTGTATACGTCCTCATGCTAACCCTTATTTGCACACATATACTCTAGGGGCATAGTGCCACTGAGCCACAGCCCCAACTAAAAGTGATTAAACCTGCCACCACCGAATCCACACAGAGTCTGAACCAGGCAGCTAGACTCCCCAGAGTTATAGAAAAAAACTGCTGCAGACCTGACCTCAGTCTCCTCTGTGTTGCTGCCACCCATCTGAAGTTCTTGTACATACATTACCGTGTCAGTTAAGCTATTTCCAAATAAAAGCTATGATGCTATCTATGATTGTGTAAAAATACTTGTATACTTGTAATGAATATTGCACTGTAAGCTTATTGAGCTATAATATAGACTATTCCAAGCATTTAAACAATGATCTGTTTGGTGTCATTACAAATTGTTTGGGTTGATTGTTTTGGTGTCTATAAAGTATTTAATGCGTTGACACAGAATGTATGTCGAAAAGAAAGATTTAAAAGCTTGTAAAATAAATTGAAGAAGTCTTTAAATTGTTGCAAAGTTATCTGTAATAGAGATTCTCACTAGTGAACTGTAGTATCATATGTTGAAATATTTACATGTTGACTGCGGGTTGTCCTGCTGATATTATTTCAGGGATTATACAACTACCTCCAATAAGTTCTGGTATTGATAATCTGTTGGGATGAAACTTTAATTAAAGGAATTTCCCTTTTCCAGTAAACATCTCTTCCTTGTCTTCATGTCCAACCATCCTCTTTTTCTCCCGCCCTCTCTCTCTCTCTGTCTGCTGCTTTGAGAGTCAGCAGTTTCGTCATCAGATCCTTTCCCGTTAAACATTGTCTAACCAAAAGTGAAAGTCAAGGAGTCACGTCTCACAACAACACAACGTTGGCAAAGTTGCACTCAGGGATCACTCCCTTTCAAACTCTAGTTTCTGGCACCATTCCAGCAACATTCAACTCATCTTGGATTAAACCTGCCTAATTATAGACAACAAATTTCCACTGAGAATGTATTTATACCCACCAACTGGGGGAAGTCCATCAGTAGCAAAACGTAGAGTTATTTTTAGCATCATTTGGCAAAACTGAACACAAGAGCAAGTTAAAACTTGAACATTAAAATTTACCAGTATCTACACATGAATGTGGAAAATGCCAGTGTGAGGTTTTTGAGTTTTGTTTACATGTAATATAAGTGAAGCAAGACGATCAGAGATTGCAGATCCTCCACCGTGCTGAATAATTCCACTATGTTGTGACTTAAAGGACCATCCTCTTGACCATTAAAATGCCCAACCAGGATTTAGGAAACACATCCCTCAGCTTATCACAAACATGTTTTTCACTGGAACAGATTAAAACCTGTCAAAAACAGATAGTAGAGTAAAAAAGCACGTAATATGCCTCTGAGATGTAATGGAGTAGTAGTAGTTTGTAGAAGTAAGTAGCAAAGTAAGTAGAGAGTTATAGTGAAGTATAAGCTGCATAACATAAAGGAAAAATGAAGCCTTTTAATTCATACTGGAGTACAGTAAAATTAGTCAACCACTGTCATCAATGGAAATGTTTTAGGCTACCAGGTTACCAGGAACATCAGCGTGTGTTCTCTGGGAGGTGGGAAAGGTAGTAATGCGTGGGAAAATAATCTCCTTCTCTCATAAGAAAAGGAAAGAGGCCTCAAAAATATTGGAGCTAGAAGGTAAAATTAAATCATTAGAGGAGGCCTACTCTGCCACACCAGATGAGCACACGCTAAACAATATAAGGAAAGCTAAACTGGAACTGAAGGAAATAATAAATAAGAAAACGCAATTCTTGGTGCAAAGGCTTTACTTGGAGAACTTTGAACATAGTAACAAATCGGGGAAATTTTTGGCGAATCAACTAAAAACAAATAAAGAGAAAGCAACTATTTACTCCGTTAAAGATCCAGCAGGAAATATTAGCCATGACCCCGACAAAATAAATAACACTTTCAGGGATTTCTATAAAGCATTATACACATCACAAATAGACCCATCAGATGATAATATTGGAAATGTTTTATGCTATTAATCAGTTGATTTTACTTGTGATATGTGGTGTCTGCGTAAATAAACACACAGATCAACATCATCATTATCATCATCCTCGTCATCTTGCTTAGCGTTTAGCATGGACTCATTTTGACCAAGTAACTTAAAACTTGCTCCAGACTTTAAAGTTAACATTGTTAACATTTAATTTAACATCTAGACTTACTTGTTGCTTGCACACGTGTGTCCTACTCCCACATCTGGTAATGACTCATATTTAGGCAGAAAACCAAACAGTCAATGGGCTGGAAAGAGTGGGCGTACTATCAAATTAGTTAGTGCTTAGATTGCACAAAGTACATACAGTTACACATTTCCTCTCACAAATCCCTGTGGGCTGTGTAGTAGTGGGACATGGGATAGACAGATGTTTGATTAAGAGGTGGCGTAGGATCAGATTATGCAATTTGTTACCCAAGCATTCTTCTGTATTTTATCAGCACATAAAACACAGCCAAGTGAATGAAAAGACCTCAACGTCACAATGTCCTCACTAAACTAACTAGCTGGGAAATAACTGTAGTTTGATTGAAGGAACTGAATAAACAGATTATGGATTATGTAAGCAAAATTATTAGATGCAGTGATATCATTATGGGAAAAATAGTAGTAATAGCAATGAAAAAATGTCCTCCTGTTTAGCATTAACATTATTATTTAAATTGTTTGGTTTAATTAATTTAATTTGGTTTCAATTGGTATTCAGATTTCTCAAGAGAAGAAGATGAATGGGAACATGCATTAGAAAACACACACACACACACACACACACACACTAGACAATCATTGCTGGAAATGCCATTCTGACTAATGGTCCAATTAACCCATAAAGAGCCAAACATCCACCATAAACCAAAACCATCCACTGGTGTAAAATGCTTAATAAATGTTGATCTATTAATCCTATCAATACATGTAAATAATTGGTGTAAAATTCAGTTTGTCATCTTTTCATGGTCATCAGATATGACCCATTTGGATGTTCAGAGGCTCTGTAGTTGCTGTGGAAACACTGTCATCTTCTACAACATTGATTGACCAGTAAAACCCATGGAGTTGGATCAATGACAGTGGATGGAGATGCTTGGTTTATGTTCAGTTAATGATAGATTTGATTGAAAAAGTCACTTTTTCTTAAGTTTTCTAAGTTTTCTGAAACGTAATCTTGGCATGATGATTAAAGTACATGACCAGTAAATTAAATACAGGAAAGGATAATCTTTTGATAAATGGTGAGGAAATCACATGAGAAAGGTTAAATAGAGAGAAAAATGAATTTGGTAACTGACATAAAAGTAGCACTGGGTCTATATGGGTTGAAATCCAGACTTTATTAAAGCTCTATGCACGCTAAAGTAATGGACTACACAGCCTGTGTGAGAAAAGGTCTCACACTTGTCATTTTATGGACACACATTGCTGAATGCTGAAAAGTCCATTCTGAGTTCAAATCCAGACTTCACTAAAACTCTAATGCACATTACCATAAAGTAGTTGACGACACGTTGACCAAAACAGGGTCCCAAACTCATCATTTTTGAGACCTCATCAACTGAATCAACCCCAGATCATAACACTACCCCCACAGGTTTGTACTGTAGGCACTAGGCATGATGGGTAATCACTTCATCCACGTCTCTTCTCACCCTGACACGTCCATCACTCTGGAACAGGGTTAATCTGGACTCATCAGACAACATGATCTTTTTCCAATGACACACAGTTCAATCTTTATTCTCTCTATTGAACTGATGGTTGTTTAAAAATGAGAATCTACTGCATTGGTTTGAGTTAAAGAAGTCGTTACAGCTAAAATGTTATAATCTCTGCAGTAAATATGTAGTGTAAGACTCTGATCTATTTGCTGAGTTAAATCCAGGGTGTGAGATAAAGCGAATATCTTAAAATGTTTATGTTTATGTTTATGCATTTGGCAGACGCTTTTTTCCAAAGTGACTTGCAGGGGAAAACCAATTAAATCACTCAATCAATCAAACTTTATTTATATAGCGCCAGATCACAACCAAAAAGTTATCTCATGACACTTTACATATAGAGTTGGTCAAAACCAGACTCTAAGCCAATTTACAGAAACCCAACAGAATCCTCCAGGAGCAAACACTTGTGACTGGTGACAGTGGCGAGGAAAAACTTCCCTTTAACAGCAGAAACCTGGAGCAGACCCAGACTCCTGGAGGATGGCCGTCTGCCTTGACCAGTTGGGGTTAAAGAGAGAGGGTAAAGAAAGAGAAAAAGAGAGAGCGATAGAGATAGAGACTGGGGGAGCAGGGGAGAAGGGGGGAGTTGGGGGAGACACATGGAGGCAGTTGAGGAAAAGTGAGTGATGATGATGAAGGCAGGAGAGAGGCAGGACCTCCGCAGCAGGTCCAGAGATAATCCTGGGAAAATCTGTGATAATCCTGGGAAAAACCTTATTAGAATATTTAAAATGGAATGTCTGACAGTGCTAGGACAGGAGGTGCTCTCGGAAGAGCTGGGTCTTAAGGAGCTTCTTGAAGATAGGCAGGGATGCCTCTGTTCTTGTAGTACTCGGTAGAGCGTTCCACCAACATGGAACGACCCATAAAAAGAGCCTGGATTGTCTTGTACAAGGTCTGGGGACCACCAGACAACGTTCCCCAAATGAGCGGAGTGGTCGTGGGGTGACATAAGCTTTTATCAGTGCACCTAGATAGGTAGGAGCAGACCCACTGAGAATTTTGTAGGCTAGGATTAATGATTTGAATTTGATGCGGGCAGCTATGGGTAGCCAGTGTAACTCAGTGAGTAAAGGGGTGACATGTGCCCTTTTAGGCTGATTGAAGACCAGACGCACTGCTGTATTCTGGACCATCTGTAGTGGTTTGACAATACAAGCTGGGAGGCCCGTTAGAAGAGCATATTATTAAAATATTAGGATTAAAACCACAATGATGATGAGCATCAGGGCAAAACCTTTCACACAGGACAGAGGTGTCCAGTCACAGTGAGCTCAAAGGTTATCTGGCTGGGATCCTTGGATTGGGCAAAGTAGAACATGCAGGAGCAGGGCCGGTTCTAGCCTGTCATATTAGGGTGGACTGGTTGAAATAACAGCTGGGCAACTTGATTGGTATGTACAGATGATAGCAAAGCTGAATAGTGGTCTGAGGGCTGACAATTTGAATTGCAGTCCTGATGGCACTGAAAAGAAGCGGTTTGGGGGTTTATTTCAGTATAAGAATCACTTTATTGATCCCCAAAGAGAAATTCAATTGTCAGACTGCTAATCTGTGTTAATTTACTCTTTAATATAAAATAAAAATTATTTTAAAAGTTCTTCATGCATATTTCTTTTCATTGGATGAGCTTGAAAAATAAAAGAATGAATACTAAATTCTAATGAAATAAATTATTCTCACTGTGGCTAGAATTTATACAAAAAGAAGGCAGTCTACTCTTGTTCAAACTCACCCTGACAAGTGGCACAATAGAACAACCGGACAAACAACTGAAATTTGAGCAAAAGTAAAAATTGAAAAACTAAATTATATTTGTGTCATATTTCACAAACCAAAAAAAGTCCGATTCAAATTCAAAAATTGAACCCTAGGGCGCAGACTGCTAACCTGTAGATGTTAAAAGGTTGAGAATGTAACAACAAGTAGTTCCAGGCAGAACAAACCCCGCCTCTTGGATGTATTGTAGCTTATTTTGGCATCAATCCAGCTGACATCATCATGCCTATGCGTGTGTTGATGTTAGCATAGCAGCTGCCTCTATATATGTGCCAACTTTGAAGTAAACTGAAACAGAATCAAGGTTTTTATAGACATGAAATTTCACCCATTATAACTAAACAGGAGGAAAAAAAGATTTTAAAACTTTATTAACTTTGAACTTTGACCTACTGTTCCCAAAATATAATGAGATCTACTCTGGGTCACAGGCAATCTATAAACCAAATTTGGTATGAATTCAACCAGTAGTTTTGCTGCTAGAGTGTTAACAAAGGACGAAAGAAAGAAAGAAACAAACAAACACACACACACACACACACACACACACAAACAAACAAACAAACAAACCAACAAACCAAGCCAAACCAAAAACCATAGATTTGCAGAAACATGACCTTCTCTCACAGGAAACAATGAAAAATACACTACAATTAGCTGAGACATCGTTTAAAAAAAAAAAAAAAAAAAAAAAAAAAAAAAAAAAATATATATATATATATATATATATATATATATATATATATATATATATGTATATATATATATATATATATACACACACATTGGACAGTGCCTAGTTCCTGGATAATGTGCTCTGTAGTAACCTCTGGCTGAGGAACAGAGAACACACTTTATGACAGCTGATACTTTTATTGCTTCTTTCAAGGTGATGAACTCTCAACCCTTTTTTAGTGATACTGTACTGGGTAGTTTAAGTGCTGCAATGTCAGGGACACGTTTACTGCTAAAGACAGCTCCTTGGTTTACATCTAACAATTCAGTTGGTTAACAAATGTAGCAGATGTATAGCATTTTCAAATACAGTGTTTTTTCTTTCTTGTTTCATAAAACTTGTAATTGAAGCACAGGTAATGTAGGCAAATTAGTGTTGCTTACCAGTTTGTGGAATATTGCACAATAAAGTACTGAATACTGCAATAATGAATAATGAATCACTGTAAAAATTACCCCAAAAGGATGAAAAACACAGGAAAAAAAAGACATTTAAAAGATTAACAGGAGCTAAGCCTCCACAGTTTAGGCCATGCAAAGAGCCAAGGCAGTAAAGACATTCATTAACCTGTTCTGTCTGTGGTAAAACGTAAAACCGTTGATGACACTTAAAGCCAGAGGCTGAGTATCTGTCAGGAGAAAGTTGTAGAGGTTGTAGAGCAGGAGTTGTGAGTTGAGTACACTATCTATCTCTCTATCTATCTATCTAGGCATTAGTTCATTGCATAAGTCTTTACATGCAAAATGGTTTACCATGTTGTCATAATATGTCAAGCAAATGTGACTCTTGTCCAGTCTCTTGCAATCAATCTCCTACATTCACTAAGGTGTAACTTTAAATTTACAATAACTGTCATCAAAACTTTAGCCATAGTTTACATCAGAACATCCCTCCAGAGTACACTGTTAGACTGACAACATGACAATTGGACTGTTGTATCCGTACACAATGACACAAGGACCTGTCCTTCTGATGGCACTGACATGTTCATGATATTCACTTTTAAGAGATGAACTAAGGATTTTAAGCAAGAGACTGGTTTTTGCGGGTAAACCATGGTGTTTTGCTATTTGTACAAATTGTTTTGACAAATGCACTTACTATTCTGCAAATGTGGAGGATGATTTGAGAAATGTACCAAAGTGACAGAGAAAAACTGTGATAATTTAGACTTTACCTTTATCCATTGTTATCCATTTGGTGCCACCTAGGAGAGTTGTTCTGGGCTCAGTAGGAATAACAAATCCTGTAATATCCCTACAGGTTGTTCTCCAATATGCATTTAAAGATGGGCAAGACCAGAACATATGGATCAGTTCCTGTTTTACATCTTGGACAAAGCTAGCTTATTCTATGTAACCTTTCCGGAGTGTAATACACTGTCTGAATTGGACTGTATTGTGTATTTTGTGTGTCTGGTGTTAAAGAATTGACCACTGGCACACAACACTTCCCAATCCTCTTCATCACAATGACATTCCAGGTCCTCTTCCCATTTAGTTTCAATCTTAGATCCTTCCATCCTATGATTTGAGATTCCAGAATAAATATGAGATATAAACCCTCTTAATCCCTGTTTGTTTTGAACATGTTTATCTAAAGGCAACTCCTCTAGTGATTGTATACAGCCACTTTGTTGTAACCTAATAGAATGTCTACCCTGACAGTATTTAAATTGTACCAGTACTGGTTATGCTTATGACATTAATTGTGCTTTGTGTATTATTTATAACCAAGAGAGGCACAAATTCAGTAAAAAAAATTACCATAAATGCACCACACAGGAGCTTTTTAGTATGTGAATTACGCACGGGGGCAGAACCAATGGGGAGCAGCCATAGCTGTTCAGAAATGACGCATCCTAGTAAATTCCAGGTGATTGAGTAAACAGGCAGCAGTCAGTGAGTGAAACTGAGTGAAAATACGTATTGGTGCTTGTTTGTGCATCCGTAAGCTTTACACTCTGCCATTGGCCTAGAGACTATTAGAATTATACAAATGAGGGACATATAAAAACCTAAGCATTATATAATAAGAATGCAATATGTTACAATCATGATAAGTATGTTTTGAAATTGGAATGTAATACAGTAGTTATATAATAGTTGTGATTTCTGTATTTTGCTTATTTACTCCTAGTTGTGTTAGAAGGTCACAGGCTTCAAGGGGTAGAATGGGAAACACAGACTAAGGACACAGATGGGTTAGATTAATTTTTAGGAGTGTGGATGTTAATTGCTTTATTGTTTTATTATAACAAGGAGAAGAGTTTAAGAGGTCTGTGGGGTAAGGACAGGGGGTGACAGCTGTAAAGTGGGGGAGGCACAATGTTATTGGTTGAGGCCAGAAAGAGACAACATCCCGTGTATGACTATAAAGGATGAGGAAAATGTTTCTCTGGGCTCTTGGGGACAGGGAGCCAGAGAGATGGGGTCTATGTTTGGAGACTTTATGTCTGTGGGCCTGGAAAACAGATTCTCTGTAACCTTGGGAGACCACAGATCTGTGTAAGTTTGATTAATGTTCATTAAATGATTGATTCGTTGTTATTCTTAAATCCTGTTTCAGGTCTGTTTTATGATCAAGGTGATAACCACTGTAACGAACGCAGGGGATAGAGAATTGGAGTCAGATTTGTGAGTAAAATCCCAGCAAGACACAACCCAGCACTAGCCAATGACGTGCTATCTTAGACTGGTGTCTGCTGCACGGGGTCAGTGACCAGTCCATCGCAGCCCAGACAATTAGACAAATTGACCAATCTGTGTCACTTCCAGTGCTGGAGCAGCCAGTCTCTGCAGTGACTTAGTACTCGTGCATACTTGACAACGGACTATGACGTAAATTTACCACACGAAACTGTTAGTATTTTACATAATCTTTTGAAATACTTCGGAATAAAAGTTAATTACAGGCAGGCCCAGACTGACTAATCGGGAGGACCGGGACAATTCCCAGTGGGCCGGTATAAGTATTTAGGCTGCGAGGGCCAGAGTTCACTGGAAATATATATTTGGGAGGGGGGTGTTCAGTCATAGCACTGGGTTGATCACGTAAGCTGCTGCTGCTGTTCCTGGGCCCCACCCCCTCTACTAGCAAACTGTTTTTTTTTTCTTCTTCCTCTTGTTTGCAGACGCGCCGTGACCTGGTGTAACATGTCCTTGCATACGGTTAGTAGCTCTATACTGTAGCTGTGGAGCATATACCATCTGTGCTCTGTAGGCTGTGGATGGTCAGCTGTGTTTGCTGTTTGAAACATGGATAATAAAAAGAGCAAGGGTGGTGTGGAGAAGGCAAGAATTAAAAAGAGGAAAGCTCTGGAAGCAAATGCAGCCAAATGTGCCAAAATCGGCAACTTTTTCACAAAAACGACCTCCCGGTTGGAAACAACTAATAAGGACGATGAACCGGGTAAACCACCTTTAAAGCTATTTAATTATCGAGTCAGTGAATTGTGTGGCATTGTGGTGCGTAACATAACGTTATGCATTTTAAATAATAGTATGATGCGACGCCACAGAACTGGGAAACTTTGTCTTGTAGCTCCTCAGAGTCAGAAAGCAGATCCAGCAGCAGACACCAGCCATGAGCCCACAAGTCCAGAGTGGGCAGGTAGGACTGCTCAGAGAGGGAAGATTATTAGAATAAATAGGTTCCAATGAAGAGTATGGTGTAGGCCTGTTCAGTATGAAAGGTGCTCTGAGATGCTCCAGGATTCAGCACTACATGAATGAAACTGACACCAAGGCTTTGCAAGAAAGAAGATTTGTGCTGAGAATTCTGAGCATTTTTAAACTGTGCTTTAGTGTCAGAAGCAGAGCCAGGAGCCAGTAGTGATGAGGGGATTGTTCCTGTCAGGATGGAAGGAAAAGGTGAGCTGTTGGAACAGACTGTGTGAACAAGCATTAGTTCCAGTAAAACCACTTTCTATACCCAAATGATAGTCCTGACTTATTTTATTTTTGATCATTAAAAGTGAGACAGTAAATACACAAAGCCCACAACTGAAAGGCAATAACACAAGTAATATTAAATAAGCCTGCATATTTTGCCAATGTAAATATCTTAATTGGTTAAGTAAGTCAAAATGTCTGTAGATATTTTTTTATTGTGATACAGGTGCAGGCGCGTCTAGGGAAACTGGAGGAAGTGTGAAAGGGAGAGCAGAGTCTGCTGATGACAGAGGAGCAGCTCAGCAGCACAACCCTGAACCACTAGGCACAAAGGAGACAGATGAAGATGAGTCTGTTGTTAGCTTTGATTACTTTGCTCACCCTCAGTCATAGGATATACAGACATTTTTTTCTTATCATCCTCGTCAAACCCCTAATATCACTGTACCAAAAGTTTTTTAATGGCAAAGTTGGAACAAACCGCAAGTGGCTGACTTACTGTGTAAAAAATCAGTCTCTCTACTGCTCTGTTTGTCTCAGGCTTTGCAGAACAGTGTGTAGACCTGACATGTAAGGTTAGAATTACATGATTTTAATAATAATTGGTCATGATCTAAAGTGGGCTGGTCTGAGGTATGAAACTCCAGGGCTGAAAATGAGTCTCAGTCCGGCCCTGATTACAGGTACCCTTTAAAAAATGACCCATACTGTGAGAATAGTTCTCCAAATGTCTGAGGGGTTCCATCTTTAAACAGGTTCCCAAAAGTCTTGATCCTGTTTATAAACCCTTGTTTTGTGATACCATCTATGAGAAACTCAGGTCATGAAGGATTTGTGTGAAAGGGGAGTCTGTAATAAACGTTCTCTTTTGAAGTTGTGATCATAACTTATGTGCGTGGTTCAAAATTGGATTAGCCTAGTTCTTGGAGGTAATAAACATTTATTAGCCACTGTCATTTATAATGTGTGAATGCAGTGCAGTTTTTCATATTCATAAGTATTACCAGTGAATAAGGCAACGTTATACCCAGTATGAGTAGCTGTACGTGCTGCAGTAATTCAGAAAAACTTGTCAATGTCTGTAGAAAGTCAGACCCAAAGTACAGACTTTTATTAAATGTTAAAAGTATTTTTAGTTTTTGAATCGGAGCACTCTGGACGGTAGCGTTCTGTGGGGTGTGTGCATGTTCCACCTGTCTTTCTATGGGTTCTTTCTGGTTACTCTGGTTCCTCCAACCATATAAACACATGCCCCAGGTTATCTGCCACTGAAATAAGTGTGTGCAGGTGTGAATGTTGTTTATCCTTCTTGTAATGAACTGGCAGCCTGTCCAGAGGATACCCTATCTGATGTAAGCAGGGTTAGGCTCCACTGCACTGTGACTCTCCGGATGATTAAGCAGTTGCGAAAAATGAGATGAAAATCAATGAGATTATTATACTGATATTTGTAGGAAATGCTACGTTTATTACCCAAGTATGACCTTAAAATGTACATGCTGAGGAGAGGCTTTGGTGGCATTTGTAAGTCACTTCATATTTTGCTAAAGTTGTGGTTTTGTGTGCTATTGTCTTTCCAGGAAAAAAAAAAAGCACAGAAAATGTGGAATCCCCTTTTTACACAATCATAGTATATCCCTCTGTAGTGGTAATTCCACCAATTTCAGCATCACACTCAAAGCACTGCGCTGATTTTGTTTGGAGCTGATGGAAATCAATCAAAAGGGCCAAGGATGAAGCTATTACATTCTGGAGCAGATCCATAGAGGGGGCAGTGACTGGAATTTAGATCTTTGTTATCACAGTAAAAGTGACTTAAGTCAGTGGTACCAACTGCCGCCAACTGGAGTTTAATGACATAGAGAGGTGAGGTCCAGTCCCTCCTGGTCCCTCCAGGAGACCGTACTCTGAGGAACAAAAATGGAGATGCAGTCAGTGGTGAGAGACAAATTAGTTTTTATTTCCATAGAATAGAATAGAATAGAATAGAATAGAATAGAATAGGCTTTATTGTCATTACACAAGTTGTGCAGGTGGTCTCTACCAGTGACAGTGCACTTACATCTAAATAACAACACAATGAGATACAGATGTATATTTAAAAAAATATTCAATATAAAATAATGTGCAATCAAAATATGTGCAAATTAGAGAAATACTGTATGAAAGGGTAAAATTTAAAAAATTTAAAAATAGTATAAAAATGTGCAAATGTAACACTGTAAACACACGTAACAGTGTAAACAGTGCAATTGTCTAAATAGTTGTTTTCATATTTGTCATTTAGAAAGATATTTTCACAGTATAAGATTGTATGAAGTTAAATAAGTGACACCATCGTATCATAGTGCCTCTCCTCAGAGCTGCTGCAGATGTTTCCGTCATCAACGTGTCCAGTCTTGTCGTACCTTCTCTTGTGGTGAGGTAACTTCCACTTTGACATGTGTCGTGAGAGATGCAATAAGTGGTACATAAATGTCTTTATGACTCACACAACTTGCAAAAACATCTTTTAAAGGAGGGCTATTTAGCTTTTTTAAATGGAATTATACATTGTAAAGCATTTCCCTGTGGTCTACATAAACTGTAAATGCTATGCTTGGGTCTGAATTCTTCATTAATTCAACTTCACAGGTCCATCTTCAACCCTATTTCTGAGTAATGACACCAGAAAGGTCGTTTTGAGCGCTGGCCCTTTAAATGCAAATGAGCCACTTCAGGCCCCACCCCCTCCAGGTTGTTGACTGTGCTGCTCTGTCCCGTTCAACTAACAACTGAACATTTTATGTAATTGGCTCGAAGGACATATTTTCAGTATGGACCACAACTGCTGTTGTTGATAAACAGTTATGGCGTACTCGGAGAAATGTTCATCGGAAGTCTTGACCTTATAGAGAGTATGCACATACGTCACCCCCCCACCCCACCCCACCCCCGGGCCACACCCCTCTAAGTCAGACTGAGTGGGAAAAACCCACTTGCTCAACATGACGGAGTATAGCAGTAAACACAGTGAGACCAGGAAAATGTGAAATATGAAATTAAATGAAGGACGACTGGACTGGACATAGATCTGTACGAGCTACCAAAGAACAAGTGGTCCACGAACACTGACATGTGAACAGAAATCACATACCCTGACATCCAGGTTGTAGGGGATCATCGCTATTTTTACCTGAAACAAATACACATGGTTTCATTATTCTTGTAATATTATGGCTTTATTGTCAGAATATGACGACTTTAATCTCATAAATGAATTACATTTTTGTTAAATTACGAGTTTTTTTTATAACTACGACTTTATTCTCTTAACATTGTGATTCTTTTTGTATTTGACTTTATCATCATAAAATTACGGGTTTTATATCGATATTTTATGACTTTATACTCGTAGTGACAAGCGTTTTTATTTTCTTATGTGGCCCTAATACACCTTTGTAGCTTTATTCTCCAGTTCCCCCGTATTTGAAAAACTAGGTTAGCCTCAGTTTAAGTTAGTTTACTAATCATGTAGGAGCACAAGGTTCAGAATCATAAAATGAAGACGAAAACCATGAAAGATCTGATCATGAAACCAAGAGCTTTACTAAGAAGTAACGTTAGCCAAAACAATACGTTATTTAAGGTCTGATTTGACCCAGAAATACAGCATAAATTAATGTTACCTGACACCAAACAGGATCCACAAACCTAGGTTTGGTTTCCTGGATTTATGGATCCATCTATGTCTCTTTTCTTTGTCTTTCAGTGTCTGTAAAACGATAGTTCCAACTGCTTTTCAAACCTGTTCATACAATCAATCACACAACAGCTCTTCCTCATTTTTTATTAAATATTGTTCTTCAGTTTAGACAGGATTGAAGCCAACGCTGTCACTCATCTCCCTCTTTCTGTCACTCAGTGGGCCGAACCGCGGTGACTTCTGCTAGCGGTGACGTCAGGTGCATACCCTCTATATGTGCAAATGTCATGATCTAACTAGTTATAAAACGTAACAAATTAAACAGGAATTAAAACGGTTTGTAGAAATCCACTCAATTTTTGCTGGAATGAATATAAAGATAGCTTTGCAGCACCTGGAGGGTTCAAATTCAAACTTTTTGAACTGTTAGGGTCCAAATACACAAATAAATGCACCAAGGACCAATAAAAGTGAGTTTAGCAAAATATGAGCCATTTAAGTTGAATCACTGTAATGTGTAATTGATGGCAGTAACACGGCAGTATCTCACTATTATTTGTTGTACATACTTTTTTCCCCCAAAGTACCATTTCAAGGGGCAGAAGTGGAGGTCTGTGACCTATCTATTCATACCTCTGAGGAGAAAAACAGCACATGATGTGGTGTGGTTCAATAGCCTGACAACATTAAGCCTCCACACCTCATAAACCAGAAGTTTCCCTCACCTGACAGCATACCAGATACCATACCAGCATGGATTTATTAACAAGAGACACCCATAAAACCAAGCAAGCACATGTTTTGCACATGGCTTTCTGCCACTACTTGACATTCCAGTTTTGTTACCAGATTAAACTTTCTGCAGCCGAATGCATGCCAAGTGCTTTGTGATTTCTGAGATTTATTGTATAAAATATATAATAAAAGGATGACACCTGAGAAAAGATCATCCCTTTATAAATCCTGTTGTAGACATTTTGCTAGTGTTTAAGTTATCTCAAAATATGATGAATTATTTTGTCATGTCATTAGCCTCATAGCGTAACTGCCTAAGTCATACACGATATGGACAAAAGTATTGGGACATGTTAAATTCAGGTGTTTCTTTTCTAACAGGGGTCTGGGGTACAAACAAAAATGACAAATGTCATAATATAGTTTTATATTGAAATAAATATCATTGCATTGCATTGGTTAATTTGGTTTAAATAGTTATCTTTGCTTCCAAAATACCTCAAAGATGGTTTTTACTTCATTTCTCCCAATATTTATTTATTTATTTATTTATTTATTTATTTATTTATTTATTTATTTTATCCATGACTATGATTTTAAATGTTCTAAGTTCCTAAAATATTTTTCATGCTCTGACTATAAATAATAATTTTCTACCACAATTAACCATCTACTTTCTTCACATCTCACAAAGAAGAAAAATCTCCCTGTAAACTTTAAAGAAACATTGATGTTTATAAATTATATGGACACAAATACTGGGACACATCATGGCTACAGCTGTAAGATGTCCTGTTCAGGTTGATTTGAGACATAAACATCAATATTTATTATATTTATCACAATATAAAACTATATTATGACATTCATCATCATTGTTTTGTATCCCAAACCCCTGTTAGAAAAGAAACACCTGAATTCAACATGTCCCAATACTTTTGTCCATGTATTGTATGACTTAGGCAAACATGCTATGAGGCTAATGATGTGTAAATTGTCTGTCTCCCATGAATTTCCTTCATTGGATAGATTTTGCATGGAAATACACAATTAGGGTGTAGTGAAATGATCTGCAGAGCACATTGTTACCCTGAAACTTAACACACATACACACGTTTAAACCCACAGACAAATGAGATAACAAATGTGCAGGTTGTCAGTGATAGATAAGCCATTTTTGTCGACTCAGTGTATATCTGTGTTCATACACAGACACCAAATCAAGGAAGACTGTAGCCAGCACAGATGTAGAGTAAAAATTGTGATGCAACCACTGTGTAGGAGGGATAAAGACAGTGACGCAACAGCAGTCTGGCTCTCAGTTTCTGCCTCGAGGAAATATCATGCCAAATGGGTCAAGGTAAACAGGTAGACTGAAACACAAAGACAGAGCGAGGACACCGTCACATGTCTGTATACACCTTAGCGTACTTTCAGTGTTTTCTGCCCGTGCAAACAGGTTTCATTGACAGATCTGGAAGAAAATAACTTTCTTGACACCCATACCTAAAACTGTACTTACTGTAGAGTCCCACTTTAGTTTCCTGTATCTGAGTGGTAAGAGTGAAAAAGTTACAAATCATATCAGACACCAGAGATGATCTTGTATCACCTTCGGGTGTTAATTCACACGCTCACGTTCAGTGTATAGAATGAACTGCTCTGTTTTAGGAGAAGTCTGAAAACCCCCCAGCTTGTGCACCTGTCTGTGCATGTACAGCGGACAGATTGTTTAGATAAATGTAGTGTCTGATATTATTCCAGAACTAAAAAATCTAATCATGCATTCATTAAAAGTCTTTTGACGGTTGCATTATTGTAATTTTACGTGGTTCATGTGTTTTTGTCCAATCCTTATAAGCTCCGGAAAAGCAGTGTGAGACTAACGGTAGTAATCATTAACAGTTTTGTGCGTGGGTGTAAAGGGATTCCCTGTTTACTTTTTATAGCTGCATGCGTGTAGAGGCGGAGTTGTGTGAGTTTGGGATTCCCACTTTCACTGTTTGTGTGGGAAGACGTTTACTATATTTAGGATGGCTGGGCCAGTCTACTTTAGAAAGATCCCAGTGTGTATCATGGAGAGACATCAAGCAGGACAAGAGGAGAGACTGGTGGAGATCCAGATGGAGACGGGCTTGAATAATAACGAATCTCAACCCAGAGGTTCAGCTGTCGACCGCAGCAGCTGCTTTAAGTTTGTGGTTGCATTGGCGACGGTGATGGGACTGATGTGTCTGATTTTGGTGACAGGCTTCATCATTTATTATTTTACATCCATACCATCGTGCAAAAGGGTAAGAAACTCCTCATAGAACATTCTAGATGTTTAATGATGATGTGTGTGTGTTCATGTATGTCTGCAATAATCAATCTGTCCGTCTGTAGGATGATGTTCCTAGACCAGGATCAAATGCCACAGAAAAAGTCAACATAACCTGCCAACTACAAAGTGAGTATAGATCAGGGGTGTCGAACATATGCCCCACCAAAGGGTCTAATCCGACCTGGGAGATGGATTTGTGAATTGCAAAAATTACACTGAAGATATTAACAATCAAGGGGTCACCTACAGCTTAATATGAGGGAAAAGTGGATGGGACCAGTAAAATAATAATATACAAATGACAGCTACAATTTTTTCTCATTGTTTTAGTGTTAAAAAAAAAGTCGAATTAAATGACAAAAATGTTTACATTTACAAACTATCCTTTCACAAAAAAGGTGAGAATCTAAAACCATGAACAACCTGAAATTTCTTTACAAGATAAGTGAGATTTTAATAATATTCTGTCTGTTACTAAATGTTTTGTGTATTTGTAGATCCACTGTGATCTGTAAGTTGTAATGATCATGTGTAAATGACAGACTGAGGCATAATGTTGAAATTGCGGTTTTACTTTTCTGTACGGAAGCAAAGACACATGTGGAGTTATATTGTTATATTAGTAATTTGCACTTGTTTTTCTTAAGAAATTTCAGGTGGTATGTGGTTGTTCAGGTTCTTGACATTTTCATAATGTAATTTTACTTTTTTCACACTAAAACAGAAAAGAATGTGATTATTATTCATAGGTTATTGTGCAATCATTTTACTGGTCCGGCCCGCTTGAGATCAAATTGGCCCGTGGTATAGATGATCAAAATATTACCTCCATTGTCTCCAACATTCTTATTCAGAGTGCTGATGGTAAATGGTTGTTTTCATTCACAGAGACTGATGAACAAGGACGATACGATATCTTCACTGCAGAGAAAGATGCTACATATTTGATCTATGGATGGATGAGGCGTGAACTCGACACCAAGGATGAGGTTATCCTCAAATATACACTGACTGACACTAGAACCATCCAGAAGAAGACCAGCACCCAGCCATGTATCTTCTTTTTCGACAAAGTCCGACTCCTCAAATCCAGCAGAGTTAGTCTTTTCTTCACGTCTTCTTACATAGCCAGCTCCTTCCATGTCTATGAACTGGATTGAATTCAAGGTGTCTGCATTGGAAAACAAAAACACTCCTAAAAGGCTTTGTAATACATGGGGCAAAGACTGTGATAAGCTATCCAAACCTGTTGCTCTGGTGCAAATATTGTGCAATTTTCATCTGTAAAACATAGGTGCGGTCAGGTGTGTTGTTTTTTTTCTACTCATGCAGTCATGTTTGTTTTATTTTATTCAGTCTTTTTGTACTGAGGTTTATTCAATTTAATATCAACAACTGTCTATACCACTTCATAGCAATAGAGGGACCCTGGTTAATTATGACTTTAAACACATTTGACTCTAAATGCACATTTTGGAAATTCACTGAACAGTTCAGTGTCAAAATGTGATTTATGTTCCTGCTCGACATCATTCTGTAAGACCACATATCACACAAATAGAGCTAATCTCACTTTCAAAATTGAAAGGTGTTTGGTGTACTTAGTCATTTTCGTGTTTCTGAGTGACTCTTTTTACCTGTGGATGACCGATCAAGTTTCACTTACATTTTCCCGAGCTTGAAAATTTGATAAACTTCAACAGTGTAAAATAAAAAATTAAAAAACAAAAGAAAAAAAAAACATATTTATATACACACATTATATACTGTTGCAGATAAAGCTGGAATAAAATGTTTGTACCTCTTCTCATGAAATGATTGTGACAATATGATTCATTCTTGATAGATGAAGTGGAACTGGGAGAACTCACTATGTAACCATTGTACCTGGTCAAAGGTGAAGACTGATGTGTAGGAACCAAATGAGGAATGTGTCTGAAAAAAAGGGCCTTGAGAGCCTAGAAAAGCATTTTATAAACCCAATCCATTATTATTATTATTATTATTATTATTATTATTATTATTATTATTATTATTATTATTATTATTATTATTATTATATCTGGGAAAGGCAGGAGAAATCGGTGTGTGTGTGTGTGTGTGAGGATTACCCCCTAGAAGCCAGAGTAAAATTAACATTATAAATACTTCAAATCACTTAAAACTGTATTTTTTTTTTTTATCATCAAACACTAATAAAATGAATATAATTTAACCTCACTAATGTGACCACTTTTGGAACCAAAGCAAAGACTTCGCTTTAAAGCAGCATATGATGTTCATCATAATTTTTTTTTTCAAATTTGTGAAACCCGGGTGATAGCCTCCTTGTCACTAATCCATTAGTCTTTCTGCGCTAACGCACCTGAATCACTTCCCTCACGGTGAACAACTTCAAACTGTACTCCATCAAAAGCCGTCTGTTTGTTTACATCCCAAACCAAAACTGAACCCAAACCGTCAGTCGGGCCTTTTTGGAATTCCACACAGCTGCAGCAGCAAGAAGCAAGGAAGCCATTTCTGTGTTTGTTGCTGCCGCCATACTGCAGCTGCGTGGAATTCCGAAAAGGCCCAAGTGACGGTGTCACAGTAACCTGAGTAAATGTAATTTGTTACTTTCCACCTCTGAGTAACTTATGTGGCAGAATGTAAAAGAATCATGAACACATTACACTGACAGCAGAGTAGACTCTTGAATATCTACATCCATCTACATTTTATAAGAAGACCCTTTTAGTAGCCAGTACAATGACTTGTCACTTGACTGCTGATTGTTAACTAGTTAACGTAACCAGTCTTTTAAGTATTTAGACACATACCACTTAATGCCTCACTAAATAGTAACGTTAGCCAGTTTAAATAATAATCAGCTAAAAACGGGGTCCTTGTGTCACATTCATTGTACATAAGCATCAATATTTGCTAGTAGACGGACTAAAAGCCTCATTTTCTCCAGATGTCATGGCTCCACATAGTGCTCATCCTCCAAATGTAGATTTTGGCTCAGACACACTGTGGAACCCAGGTCCCAGGCAGGGCTGGACTGGACTGGCCATATGGAGTACTGATGGGCTGACCAACACTGGGGCCGAATGGACAGCCGTCTTTTTGTTTTTTGTTTTGTGGGGTTTTTTTGTAATTACAGTAACCCTCCCGGCCCGGGAGGTAGACATTTAACTGTGCCGCAAAATTGGGGGAGAAAAAAAGAACAGCTCAAGCAGCAGAGACTGCAACAAGTATAAAAAGTCTGATGATGTTTGCTGCAGGGGCCAGGGCCAGTAGTAAGGTGGCTGCTGCTTCAGTGGGTCCCTCAGCAACAGCAGGTGGTCTGGGGCCAGCGCCAGTTTGACAGTGAGTTCTGATGAGGATGGAGATGCTGAAACCACCAGTAACATGGTACACCAGGCGGAGACTGAAGCAGAAAATGTTAAAGCAGATGTTCCATCATGTGAAGGAGGTGGTGATGTTGTGGTCAGTTGAATAACACGTGTGTATGCTTTACTTTCAACATTATCACATTATACAGTTCACATCAATCAAGCACTGATTAATAAAAAAGAACATTGTTCAGTAAAAGTGGTGGTATTAAGGGCTTATGTGTATGTACATTAATGGGGTGAGTTGGTGGAAATCAGAAAGTGAGAGGTAATTTTGCAAAAGTGAGGGAGCATTTTAATTATGTGCACCCTCCCACTTTTTTTTTATGTGTCCACAATAATAGTCTTACTCCCCACAATATTATTTTTACCTCTTCAGTTTCAGTTTTTACGCTAGTTTCTATGTAAGTTGCGCCCTCCTACTGTCATGCAGTGGTGTGAATGATAGGACTCATGCACATGGTGCTGAAGGGAGGAGTCCAGGTCATGGAGAGGTGGAAAGTGAAAAGTGGCAATGATCCAGTGCTGCACGGCTGTGGAACCAAGCCTCACGTAAGGCTTGGTTGTGATGCGCCGCAGCCGTGCAGGGCACATCAGGTGAGTTTGATAGTGGAGGGAAGAATGGAGAGGGAGGAGCCAGCGGTCATGCTGGAGCGGACCGTGACACCGACTTTTGATAGTGAAAACTCTCCATACACTCCATTCTTGCTTATACCCAATAAAAAGACACTGCCAGAGCTAGCTGCTGTTTAATTAATTCAAATTCCTCCTCCATGGAAAAAGTGGGCAGGTTTGGGCATGAAACTCCTGGGCCGAAAAAGGGGCCCACGCCACCCCTGTTCATGTCAACAAGTCTAAGTCTTTATTCTAACAGTCAGAAATTTTCAAAATCACAGACCTAAATATGTTCACATTGCAATTTTAATTTTAATAGTATAACCTGAATAAAATGCATAACATTGGGGATTTTTTTTTTATTACTTTAATTTTTATTGATATTGTCAATATTTATTAACAACAATAACAACAACACTGTTTGGGAGTCACATTATTAATAGTCCATCCATTCTTAGCTTTTTCTGTTATTCCTTTTGGCTCTGTTTTTTGTTGCTGTTTTGGGTTCTGAATAAAGTCCATTTTCCCCATTTTTCTTCAAACTGTGCCTCTTGTAATCTCAGACAGTCGGTCAACTTTTCCATTATGCAGATTTCTTCAGCAATCTCCATCCACTGTTCCTGATTAGGAGGATCTACCTTGCCCCATTTAACATTGGGAATTTTAAATTCAAATTCAAATATCAACATTTAAAACCAAAAACAACAAAGAAAAACAAACATACTGGAAAAGGAGTAGGATGAAGTGCAGCTTGTATACACTCCTGCCCCCTCACTACATCTTTGTCTCCTCCCTGTAGCTGAAGCGCTATCAGTGCTAATGGCAAACATCTACCTGTGTCAACACGTTACACACCCACGTCTTGGTTAAACTTACTTCAGACTGTGTTTGTGTGCTGTAAGTGTTATGTGCTTAAAGAGGAAGTGAAAGTTTACTTTTGTGACATTAGTGAGCACTGTGAGGCCATGCGTCATCATCATGATGCAATGACTGAAGTAATTCTAATTGTCCTGCCTCGGTCCCTCCCCCCGACTGACTGCTTTACACATAAACTAAACATTAAGTTTGCATTTTCCTCAAGGGGATTTTGATATTTTACACTGAGTTTGATGAGAAAAACACATAAGCTTTGAAGGAAACAGGTGAGAAATGCATAAAAGATTACATAAGTTACAAGTCAAATTATTTAAGTAACATGAAATTATCTGTGACATCAACAAAACCCTGAACAAAATGAACTTATGGTTTGTATCTGAGATAAACCATTTTCATCATTGTTACCTCCGCCAAGGAGGTTATGTTTTTGCCAGGGTTTGTTTGTTTGTCTGTCTGTCTGTCTGTCTGTTTGTCTGTCTGTTAGTGTGCAACATAACTCAAAAAGTTATGGACAGATTTTGATGAAATTTTCAGGGTTTGTTGGAAATGGGATAAGGAAGAAATGATTAAATTTTGGTGGTGATCGGGGGTGGGGGGGCCCACGGGGGGGCCCATATCCAACAAACCCTGAAAATTTCATCAAAATCTGTCCATAACTTTTTGAGTTATGTTGCACACTAACGGACAGACAAACAGACAGACAGACAGACAAACAAACAAACAAACCCTGGCAAAAACATAACCTCCTTGGCGTGGGGGGGCCCACGGGGGGGCCACTGATCAGCCTTGGCAGAGGTCTGCGCTCTCCGAGTGCTTCTAGTTAGTAAATTAATTTAGCCTCTCCCTGCAGACTGGCCCACTTTTTCATGGTGGAGGATTTGAACAAATGGAACAGCAGCTAGCTCTGACAGGGCCTTTGTATTGGTTATAAGTTCAGGTACATGTATGTAAGTTAATAGAAAACACTTCACTTTAACAATATGTTTAATTCAAATTTAAATCAGATAAAGATTTATTAGGTAAAAAACATGATCAAGATGAAAATGTATTTACCTTTGTACAGGAGCAATACGTTGAAATTAAAATAATTTAAAATTGCATGTTTCTTCCCCACAGTGAGGTGCTCTACCATTAGGTAGTGGCAGATCCAGAAAAAACTAGAAGCACTCGGAAAGCGCGGACCTCCGCCAAGGCTGATCAGTGCCCCCCCCCCCCCGTGGGCCCCCCCACCCCCGATCACCACCAAAATTTAATCATTTCTTCCTTATCCCATTTCCAACAAACCCTGAAAATTTCATCCAAATCTGTCCGTAACTTTTTGAGTTATGTTGCACACTAACGGACAGACAAACAAACAAACAAACCCTGGCAAAAACATAACCCCCTTGGCGGAGGTAATAAAAGGTAAATCTGCCAGATTCATACTGAGGTCTTCCATAGCTTCACTTTTCTTTAACCTGACCTTTTCAGCCCCACCCAGCCTCTTCCTGCCCTCCATCACCAGCTCCCACCACCAACTCGCTCTGCCGCTCCAGAACATTTGGGAGGGAAGAATTCCTCCAGATGGTAGAACCCATCTAATCTACTGCAATGTAGGGGCTGCCCTGTCAGATGAATGGAGAATGAATGCAAGAAGAAGATCAGAGAAGTGACAGATAAGTGTCAAAATAATTTTTCCCGTCAAACCAGCCCAAAGTCCAGATTGACATGAGCCGGCCCATCAGGAATCCTCCGGAATCTCCCAATTAGCCACTTCGCTATTGCCTGTAAACCAGAGAACACCACAGTCAAAGATGAAGCTATTTGTCTGACAACTAAAGCTTAACTGAAAGTTGGTCACACAACAGGACAATGATCACAATCACACCAGCACAAATCTACATCAGAATGTCCAAAAATGAAAAGAATCAAGATGTTGCAATGGGCCAGTCAGAGTCCAGACCTCATCAAAGAAAGGCTGTGCTAGTACATTAAGAAAGCTGTGAATCAAGGAAATGTCCAAAACCCTGAATGAAATGAAGCAATGTTGTACATAAGAGTGGACTAAAGTTTCTCCACTATTAAGCGACAGACTGGTAGAGTTATATAGAAGATGTCAATCTCAACATGCAGGCTTACTGGTGGTTCCTAGAATCTCCAAAAGTAGAATGGGAGCTAGAGCCTCCAGCTATCAAGCTCCACTGTTGCAGAACCACCTCCCTGCCTCAGTCCGGGAGGCAGACAGCCTCTCTGTTTTAGAGTAGGTTAAAAACTGTCCTTTTTGATGAAGCTTATAGTCAGAGCGGCTCAGACTGCTCTTTATAGGCTTCGACTGTTGGGAGACTCATCATGATACACCGAGCTCCTCTCTGGTCCTCCTCTTCTCTGACCTTCTCTTCTCCTAATCTTCTCCTCTATTCAAGCCCCAGCAAATACATATTACTGACTCGACTTCTTCCCCAGAGTCTCTGTGCTTTATGTCCTCACAGGTTTTCCCATCTCTGGACCTGCTGCTGTGGTCCTTCATCATCATCACTCATTTATCCATATAGTTGTGATATTGTTACCAGGAGGTATTATGATCACTTTGCTTTGTGTGTTTGTTTGCATGTTTGTTTGTGTGTGTGTTTGTTTGTTAACAACTTTATGGGAAAACTATTACAACCATCTTTACCAAATTGTACCCACAGATAGGCCTAGGCCCTGGGACAAACCCATTAAATTTTGGGCCAAGTAGGCCAAAGTTCAAGGTCACAGCAAGGTCACAAAATCTCAAATTTTCCTATCTCTCATCAGTGAGCAATTTTCGAAAATTCATGAAAAAATTCAAAACGATTCCGATTAGCCTCCAATTTGATAAACCCATAGCTTATAACAATATCTTGTATCTGGCTCAAAATTGTCCACATCCACTGTGGAATGTGGACTCTGTGGACATTGCAATTTAACATTGAAAATCCCATTAACAACACATTTTTAACTCAACAAATATTGATTGGAATTTAATATAATTTGACATACACATGACTGGGACCAAGCTTCAACTTTTTCTGCTGTATGGAACAACCTTGAAACTGTTTAATTTAAAAAGAAATAGTCGATCCACACATGTACACCATTGGAGGTGCTTGGCGGAGGTTTGCGCTCTCTGAACACTTGTTTATTACATAGCTACATAGATGGTAGAGGGTTCTATTATTTATTCTAACAGTTGCATTAGTAGTACATCCACTTTTAATACTTGTACTTGTTGTAGTAGTATTAACAGTTATGGACATTTGTTGTAGTTATTGGTAATTATATTAGCACCAGCTGTCCTACTTTTTAACTGTTCTAGTTCAGTCTGCGGTGCATCCATGTGCCCCCTCCCCCATCTCTCACTCTCTCTCTCTTCCTTTACCCTCTCTCTTTAACCCCAACTGTTCATGTCACTCGTCCATCTTCCAGGACTCGGGGTCTGTTCCAGGTTTCTGCTGTTAAAAGGAAGTTTTTCCTCACCACTGTCACCAAGTGTTTGCTCCTGGAGGATTCTGTTGGGTTTGTGTGAATTGGCTTGAGAGTCATTTTTATAGAAAGTGTCATGAGATAACTTTTGTTATGATTTGGCGTCATGTAAATAAAATTTGATTGATTAATTGATGTTTACTATTTAGAGCCTTTTAGAATGGACTCTATGTATTGTAGTGTAGGTGGAAGTTGGGCAGGAAGTTAGCTCAGTGTAAGGTATGAGCACAAGATGTGCTTTTAATTTTGACAGGCAGGAAGATACTGGAACAAACATAGCAGGATAGCCATTGCTCTGCCAATGGCTCTCACTCAGGGTGCAACTTTACAAATTACAAAAATACAGAAAAAATAAACAAAAAGTCCAATAAACATTGCCATACACATATTAAGTCAAAACTAGTACTAACACAATAACCCCGCTGAATTTTTGAGCATAAAAATAACACATTTACAGCATAGTACCCATTACCCATAATGCACTGCAGCAAACATGCCACACTGCCACCACCCAGCTGGTTAGCTGTCCCCAGCAACCACAAAGTCTCTCAAATGCTGAGGAAGTCGGCGTTGGCGCCGTGCTCGTGTAGGTGGACTCCTGGGAGTCTCCGATGGCTGATGCAGGACCACTGGACCCTGTCTGGAAGTGTCTGCCTTGGGTGCAGTTGAGGCCATGGGCTGGTACGGAGCAAGCCGGTCGCAGTGGAGCACCACATTCCTGTTCTTCTGAGAAAGCCGAACTCTGTAGACGACATCAGACAGTCTATCCAGCACTGTACATGGTCCCACCCAATGGGACATTAATTTTGGTGAAAGGCCCTTCTTTCGCTCAGGACAGTAAACCCACACCTGTGCCCCTGGGGTGTACACATTGACCTGAGACCGGGTATCGCAGGCCCGTTTCTGACGGAGCCCTGCAACCTTGAGGGATTCTCTGGTCATCTCATGCACCTTCTTGAGCCGTTCACGAAGGTTGAAAAGGTAGTCCAGCCCAGGTTCACCAACTACCTCTGGCTCAGGAGGGGGGCCAAACACTAAATCCACCGGCGTTCTGAGCTCTCGCCCGAACATGAGAACTGCTGGGGTGCACCTTGTTGACTCCTGCACTGCTGTCCGATATGCCCACAGGACCAGTGGAAGATGCAGGTCCCAGTCTCGTTGCTGGCGACTGGTCAGGATGGCTAGCTGGGTGGCCAGGGTACAGTTAAACCGTTCAACCAACCCATCACTCTGAGGGTGCAGTGGTGTAGTCCGTGTCTTCTTAATACCCAGCCGTTTGCAGACTTCCTGGAACACTTGGGCCTCAAAATTCCGACCCTGGTCGCTGTGTAGCTCTTCTGGGGCTCCAAAGCGGCAGAATATCTCATTCACCAGATGTTCAGCAGTAGTCACAGCACTCTGATCTGGAACAGCATATGCCTCAGGCCACTTGGTGAAGTAGTCCATTGCGACCAGGACATAACGGTTACCCTGGTCGGTGGTAGGAAATGGACCCAACACATCCACTGCTACTCACTCCATGGGAGCCCCCACTTGATACTGCTGCAAGGGAGCATGTGAGCGATGTGGTGGACCCTTTTGAGCAGTGCAGGTGTGACATCGATGGACATGGAGCTCCACATCTTGACGACATCCCGGCCAGTAGAATCTGGAACGTAGTCGAAGGAGGGTTTTGCCGACGCCGAAATGGCCTGACCCCACTGAACCATGAACAAGCTGGAGCACTTTGGGACGCAGGCAGTGGGGCACCAGGAGTTGGAAGATAGCTCTGTCATTCCCAGGAGACTGCCAACAACGGTAGAGGAGACCGTTGTGGCTGGAAAGGTTAGCCCACTGTGAATACAGGGCCTTGGTCTCAGTATCTAGCGCTGACACTTCCGTCCATGCTGGTCTCTGGCCTGCCCCCACCCAAGCCTGGACCCTTGCAAGAACAGGGTCTTGGCTCTGGGAGCACTGAAGTTCTTGTCGATCAAGGCCTTCATAACTGTTTTCATCTGCTGTCACAGATGGTCCAGACTTGTTGACACGGCCGGAGGAGGTGTCCTGAAGTGCAGCCACCCTCAGGACTGTAGTATCCCGATCCTCTTCACGCAGGCAATATCGACATTCCTCTTTCTCACAGGGGCGGCGGGACAGAGAATCTGCATTGGCATGGAGACGGCCAGCCCGATGGCAGATCTCGAAGTCAAACTCTTGTAACGTCTCCAGCCAACGGGCCAGCTGTCCCTCTGGGTCCCTGAAGTTGAGGAGCCAGGTCAAGGAGGCATGGTCAGTGCGCAGCAGGAATCTCCGTCCATAGAGGTATGGCCGGAAATGACGAAGACTTGCGACGACTGACAGCAATTCTCGCCGGGTGACACAGTACTTCCTCTCTGGCCGGGAGAAAGAGCGGCTGAAGTAGGCAATGACCTGCTCTCCCTGCTCCCCCTCCTGGGACAGAACTGCTCCAAGGCCCACATTGCTGGCATCAGTGTCAAGGATGAAAGGCCTCTGGAGGTCAGGATACGCCAGCACTGGAGCCCTGACAAGGGCTGCCTGGAGCTGGGTAAAGGCCTGGGCACAGTCTTCGCTCATTTTGAACACCTGCCCCTTTTGGGTCAGCTGATGCAAGGGACTGGCAATGGTAGCAAAACCGGGTATGTACCGGCGATAGTAGGAAGCTAGACCCAGGAAGCTCCGTAGCTCTTTGACATTTTGTGGTACCGGCCAGTCCCTTACTGCCGTGACCTTAGCAGGATCAGTGGATACTCCTGCTGCACTGACCACATGACCCAGGAAAGCAGTCTCTCTGCGGAAGAGATGGCACTTCTTTGGGTTGAGTCGGAGGCGGGCTTGTCGGATTGCTTGGAACACTTCCCTCAGGTTGTCTAGCGCTGCCTCAAAACCCGCAGAATGCACCAGGAGGTCATCCAGGTACACAACGCAGCGGGTCCGGGGGATGTCAGCCAACACCCTCTCCATCAAGCGTTCAAAGGTGGCAGGGGCGTTGCAGAGGCCGAACGGCATCACTTTAAACTGCCACAGTCCCTGGCCAATGGTGAAAGCCGTCTTCGGCCGGTCCTCTGGAGCCAATTCACCTGCCAGTAGCCACTGCGGAGGTCGAGGAGCAGAACCAACGGGAACCAGCAATATAGTCGAGGGCATCGTCGATCCTAGGCAGGGGGTAGGAGTCCTTTCCTGGTGACAGCGTTGAGGCGGCAGAAGTCAACACAGGGCCGCCATGAGAGGTCTTTCTTCTTCACCATGACCATAGGGGATGCCCAGGGACTGCAGGATGGCTCAATGACACCTGCTGCTGCCATTTCTCTTATCTTCTCCTCAGCTGCAGCTCTTTTGACAAATGGCATGCGGTGGGGATGGAGTCGGATTGGTGGGGCATTCCCAGTGTCAATGTGGTGCTGTACCAGGTTGGTATGGGTGCAATCCATGTCCCTAGCTGCAAAGATGTCGGTGAACTGGTCTAGGAGCTCTCGTAGCTGACGCTGCTGGTCTTGGTCCAACCCCACACAGCTGCGATGATATAAGTCCTCAATGGACTGCTGCGTCTCAGGAGAAGGCGCCAGTGGGGATGGTGAGCCATACTCAACTGCTGGGGGTACAACAGCAGTACTAATGGTCTCAGGAGCTCTTTTGACAAACTCTTTTGTTAGTGGAAGTACATCCCCACTGGTCACCGCTGATGTGGGGGGGGTCCTGGTTGACCGCAGACATGCAGAAAGCACCTTCATTGCCGACAGTGTGGAGAGCTATTGCTTCTGAACCCAGGTATAGTGTGGCCCTGGGAACATCCACTACAGCACCCCATGCAGACAACAGGTCCAAACCAATGATGCAGTCATCTTGGATGTCAGCGAGCCAGAACTTATGACTGACATTATGGCTGGTAACAGTCACAGAGAGACTCTTCACCCCCCGCATTCTGGCATGCTGACCTGTCACTGTGACAATGGACTTCCTGGTTGTGGCCCAACCTCGAGGTTTCGGTAGGTCTGTTCCTGGCAACATCCCGGTCCGGACCAAGGAGATGGTGGATCCAGTATCCACTAAGGCTCTGCAGTGATACCACTGATTGAACAGTCTAGATAGAGTCCTGTGGTACGGCCCAAACGACCCACTCGTGGTGTAGGGGAAGGTTCAGCTTTTGAGGATGGCAGTTCCCCTGTTATGCCACCCCACTCTAGTTTAATTGTGGCTGTGGTGCTGGACTCTTTGGGGTCGGAGCTGGACAGTAGCGTGCAATGTGGCCAGGCTCCCCACACCGATAACACCCCTCTAATGAGCGCCGTGCTGTTTGCTGGGAGCCCGCCGGTGACGCCTTGGGGACAAGACAACAGCTTGATGAGCCTCCCCCTCCTCACCACTCCCCTCACTGTCTGCAGGGTGAGACTGGCATACCCTGGCAAAGGAGTGCTCTTTTGAAGCCAGGACCAGTTCTACCCGTTCAGCTTCTCTCAACGCTACGGACACGGTTCTGGGGGAGGCTAGTCGGATGTGCTCTTGAAGGCGCTCTGGCTGGAGTCCACGTATAAAAGCCTGGAGGGCCAGCTCTTCCTGTGCAGCAGGGTCAAATGTTGGATATCCCTGTCTTGTGTAGCGTTGTATATCAGCAAGGTAGGCACCTAACCCTTCTCCCTTTGTACGTCGACGGCTGTACAGCTTGTCTCTAGCACCCTCAGTGTCAATACAGCGGCCAAAGCGACGCTGAAGTGCCCCCTGGATGGCTAACCAGTCGAGCTGCTCTTTTGGTTGCAGATCAGTCAGGATCTGTAGGGCTTTGCCCTCCAGGGAGAGGGCCACATGTACTGCCACTTCTTCTGTGGACCAGCCATTAGCTTGGGCTGCCAACCGTGCCTGGATGATGTAGGTCTCAGGTGGCTCCTCCCCATTGTACCGTGTCAGCTTTATGGTGCTTCGCTTGGCGCCCTCATTTGTCATTACATTGGCCGGTGGTTCAGCTAACTGTGGGCTCATCCATCGACAAGACTGTTCCTTCGGATGGATACCACTGGAACCATCAGGCTGGCTGCTGGGCACACTGTCTCTGGCTGCCCTTTGGCGTAATTTTGGCCGTGCTCCTCCAGCCACTTCCAGCTGGGTCATGAAGTCCTCAATTTCTTTTATGATCTCTGCCATGTCAGAATCCCACTTCTGACACCAATGTAGTGTAGGTGGAAGTTGGACAGGAAGTTAGTTCAGTGTAAGGTATGAGCACAAGATGTGCTTTTAATTTTGTCAGGCAGGAAAATCCAATCTGGAATAAACATAGCAGGATAGCCATTGCTCTGCCAATGGCTCTCACTCAGGGTGCAACTTTACAAATTACAAAAATACAGAAAAAATAAACAAAAAGTCCAATAAACATTGCCATACACATATTAAGTCAAAACTAGTACTAACACAATAACCCCGCTGAATTTTTGAGCATAAAAATAACACATTTACAGCATAGTACCCATTACCCATAATGCACTGCAGCAAACATGCCACAGTATTCATCCAGGTATGTCTGCTACTTCTTGTTGTGACTACAGTGGTCAGACACACCTGGATGAATCAGTATGTCCAATAATGAAAGACAGGAAATAAAGGAGCCATCTGAAGTTCAGGAAGTAGTGGGGCTGTGCATAGAGCCCATTGTCTGGATTGGTTCTCCTCTGATTCCTCCGGATGCATAGTGTGACTCGCATCCGCCTTTGTCTCACTATTCTCAATAGAATGCAGTCTGAGAATCACCCCACAGTTTGAAGATCAGTTTACAAGGATTATAAAAGTGATGTGCATTGGAATGTCTGGATCCATTTCCCTGTTTGGGGTGTGGATCCTCAGCTGAGTAATATTTTGTTTGTGATCAGATCAAGTCAATCATAAATTTATAAAAATGAGACCTAAAAGAATCTGGACTTATTCTTGGAGCTTCCAACAAAAGAACACACTAACAACTACAAGTTATTCTTGCTAAAGGTGATTCTACAGGGTATTGAACAATGGGTTGTACTAATTTTTCATGCACTGCTTCTTCATTTTGACTTCATTTTAATTAATAAATTAGTTAGGCAATTTAGTAGCATTAAAAACAAACAAACAAATGAAATTTCAGATATTTCGAAGGTCAATATATTTACTAAATTAATAAGGGCTGACATCTGCATTAGTGAGTTTTTGTGGTCACTTGATTGAAACACACAAACAGACATGGTGTACTGATGCTCAACCACCATCAATGCTGTTATTTATCACATTATGTTTGAACAAAGGTCTAAAATTTGCTTATATTTAATGAATAATCCGCTTGTTTTGTTTTTTTTACAGTGACATATGTGAAAATGTACCATAAACAGTAGTGTAGTTACCATCCTCCACATCATGAAACCATCTTTCAGAGAAAAATTAGAACCAAAAATAGCAGCGTGATTTCACTGAATTAAAAGTTAGTGATGAATGCCGCACCTATCCACCCACATAGACAGGAATGTTGTTGAATAAATGCCTAAGGACACAGTGGTATTTCATCAGGCTACATGACATCTGGTGATTTACTGATACAAAATGCTTCAGTAGTGAGGGCGGATATGTGTAAGAAGAGAAAAGTAAATTAACAGTAAAGACAGCATTTGAACATAAGAATCAGAGAGTACAAACAATTAGGGAAAATATAGAGTTTTTCAGTAATGCCAGGGTTTCGCAATTTGGGCAGGGGGAGCAAAATTGGGAAATTGAGCTCCAAGGTTTTGCAGACCTGGGACAGAGGGGTTAACCCACTGTTCGCAGTGAAGCTGTTAACAATAGGTTGAGCCTCTGGGAGTCCCCGGAGGCATAAATAGCAGATTGCACACATGACGAGGCAGGTAATCCCAGGAGCGGTGCCCTTTCCTTTTGTTTAATGTTGTATTTGTTATTGTCCTATGTAATTTCATGTTTTTCTATGCTTTTGTAAAGCACTTTGAATTGCCTTGTGTATAAATGGTGCTATACAAATAAATTTGCCTTGCCTGCCTTGCCTTTTCTAATAGAAACAACTGTTATCAGTTTCGATTGAGATTGTGTGGTGGTTTCTGATAAATAGCACTGGTCGACAGTTATTACCTCCGCCAAGTATAACGGCGGAGGTTATGTTTTCATCGGGGTTTGTCTGTATGCTTGTCTGTTAGCAAGATAACTCAACACTGAAAAATGTGACAAGTTCATCCTCCTTTATCAAATTTAGGAAACTGGTTGCACCAGTGATGTAGTGGTCCCTGGAAAAGTGTTTGTTTTTTTTTTTGTTTTTTTTTAAGTAGTCCAGAAAAAAGCTGTTTCAGCAACAGTGACATGTAAGATTTAGTCAGTTTAGTTTACCCAAAATCCATCAGTAGTATTTGCTCACTATTATAAAATTATCATGACTTGATCAGGAGCAGTTTGTAGGTATAACCGGTCACACAAGCAGCTGCATGAATGTAAATGTATTCAACATGAGGCAAACATAGGACAGCATTAGCCTTTCATAATGTTAGCCTTTCATAACAATAGCCGACTCACACAGTTTTAACTATTGGTGACACCATTTCTTCTTCTCTAAATGTGCAGTCATATGTCCAGTAGTTTAAAACAGTGACTCATTCTGAAGTCACCTGAAAACTTACCTCAGAATTATATATTCCATGACAGTAGGTTCTCTCGATACGTGCCCCTCATTTGAAACACATTTATTCTGCCTTTCTTGTTTGTATTTCCAATAATTGCGCATCTTTCAACGAGATGTGCAGTGACCTGTCAATCAACTGGGGTGGCACTGGCACCTGATGTTTCCAATCAGGTTGCAGAGGTGGTCAGCGCTAGTTAGCAATATTTTCCTTGGCATGACCCGCCCTACTCTGCCTCTGATTGGCTCATCAGTCCTCATGCCTAAAGTTAACCAATCTAATCAGTGAAGGCACCAAGTACTAGCCAATTAGAGGCAGAGTTGGGTGGGTCATGGCTTCACCATCCGAGGAGAAAAAATGGGCAGTTTGGCTCAGACACTACTGAATGGTGTGCATCAGGGGGATTTAAAAGTGGGTATACGCATACTGCCTGAAAAATAAGTAGGTATACTCCATATACCACCGTATACCTGGACTACACCACTGGGTTGCACTCAAAAAAGGCAAGTAAACATGATCATTATTAAGGTCCGTTTACTTCATATCTACTAGATAAGTTTATTTAATTTACTTAAAAATATCAAGTTTTAAACTGATCTTTCTAAATGTAAGCAACTTAAATAACTGAAGAAAGCACAACAAAGGATGATTAGTTTGCAGGGTTATTTTTTATTCAAACAAAATACTGTAACAGCAACACACATAAATGTAAGCAGTTCATGGGTAATTTTATGCAGTAAGGCAAGAAGAGGTAGAAAGGAAGTCAAGGGAACAGGACATTTAAATAGTTTTAATCAAACTTGGAATGGATCTCTAGTTAGTTTTGGGTTCTTTTTCACGAGACTCTCATCAAGAGAAATGAGAGGGGAAGGCCTTCTCTAAAGGGGAGGCCTAGGAGTTGAGAATATGTAGGATTTCAATACTAGAATGAACAAGGCCACACTGACTCATGATGTTTCAAAATGGCCGCTCCAAGAACAGGTGTTCTGACTGATTCAGTCAGTGTGTTTGTGCACATTACAGCACAACACTGCAGCATGTGTTTGTTTACTTCTGGGGTTGCTGAGAATCCTAACGCTTCTTTCCATCTAAAATTACCTTCCACGTTGCCTCAGTAAAACTTCAGTGCTCCTCTCCTGCTCACTGACAGTCATTAACTAACTAAGCGCCTCGTGTCGTCTTCTTCTGCGGCATTTTTGACAGTTGGCAAACCTCCTTAAAGGTGCTTAAAGAAGCAGATTAGCGCCACCAAATGGACTGGAGTGTGACTCCAGAGAGGGTGTTCAATACATGAACATAAAGTCCAGTTTTCTCACTTTCTTTTAAGACAGTGCTAATATGATTTAACATACTACAATTATTACATTTTAGAGTGTAGATGTTTCATTTGTTTTATGGGTGTTTAATGGTCAATTTTAAAAAAAATGAAACGTCTGAAATATGTCAAGTATTCTAGTCATTTTGGCCACCACAAGATGTTTTGTGTTATGATTCAGGTTCAGGGAACAGAGCTATAGATGGAAAACATATTTTCTAATTCCCCTGATTTCAGCTGCTGTTGCTTTAATTACTTAATTATTCACTCCTATTTACATGTCAATATAGGAAGAACCTCCATTTTGCAGATACAATTAAAATAATTTATTGAATGTCTTTAAAGTCTTCCATACATATGAGACAGACACTGATGTAAACTGTAACTTGCCTGGCTGATGGAGGCAACTAATCTGTGTAATCATCATTTAGATTCAGAAGGATGGGTTTACTCAGATGGAGCTATATATATGTTATCAGAATGAACCATATGTATAAATCATGATCAGGTTTAAGACCAGTTACTGTATATACATGTGTTGCTTTTATTTGTACTAAAGCATAAGCTGCCTCACACAAGCCAATTCCATTATGCATTATGCTAATGCACAATAATAGGCATTTGTAAACAGAAATTTACAACAAAATAAAGGGAGAAGTCAAGGGAAGGTTAACATCTGGCCAAAAAAATTAAATTACAATAATCTACACCAAATTTATATTTTAGGGTAGGGTAATTATTTATTACTTTTCAGGAAATGTAATTTGAAATGAGAAAAAAAAAATGTGAAAAATTTTTTGAGGAGTGTTATGAGTGTGAATGTTTGGAAAGTGACACAGTTTCCTGCTATCATTCTGGGTTCATTTTATAAACTCTCATAAATAAACTAAATTTTTTCCAGATACATTGATATTTGACAATTATATTATTTATGACATGTTTTTAAACACACAGTGTTTAAAATTAATAAATGCATATATCTATGCAAAATACATTTGAATATAATGTTAATAATATTTGTATGTTGTAAATATTGTGAAAAATGTATATGATATTAATAATTGAAATAAAAAATGTTTAATTTGATATTTACTTTTGTTGTCCATCTGTGACGCTCAAAACTCTTGCTATTTAGGTATGATAAAAAATTTTTTTTCCTCTAACCAATTATTAGATTGTAAAATAGAGGGTTTAAGGTATACACTGAATACACTTTAGGATGAAAATGTCATGGGAACTTCACTTTTGAGAACTTTGTAATTCCTGCAAAAAGTAGACGTAAATTTTTTTGTATATCTGTGACGCAGTAGTTTTTGATATTTCATTATTTCATTTTCTGAACCCGCTTTATCCTCACTAGGGTCACAGTGGTCGCTGGAGCCTATCCCAGCTACTTTATGGGCAAAGGCGGGGTACACCCTGGACATGTCACCAGTTCATTGTAGGGCTGACATATATAGACAGTCACTCTCACATTCACACCTATGGACAATTTAGATTAACCAATTAACCTATCAGTCTTTGCCTTTAGATGGTGGGAGGAAGCCGGAGTACCTAGAGAGAACCCACGCAGACACGGGGAGAACATACAAACTCCACACAGAAAGGTCCCACCAGTTTTTGATATTTTTCATCTAAAAATATTTTAAACTAAATTTTGCCCTTTGAGTATGTTTAAGATGGCATTTAGACCTTTCCAATTATGTGTAATATTTGTCTTAAACTTGTCTGGTTCAAAAGTTAGGAATCCAAAAGTAGTGGGCTGTCCATCTGTGATGCCCTTGACCTCACCCTAAAGCCAATTTCCAGTTTTTAGCCAATCACTGTGAAAAAAAAAAAAACAGTCACTCAAGGGTTTTATGCAGTACATTACAAATAACCACAATCACAGTGTGAGTTCAGACTACAAACCACGTATTTACCTTTAACTAATGAACAATGTTTGTATTATTTTACGCTTTAATCTAGCTATAGCATTTGGTGATACATGTGCTTTTTTCCCAGCATGAAGACCTCAGTAGTTTGTTTCGTTACAGTGGAAGTGCAAATAAGTTGTCAGATGGAATATCAAAGAAGTTACTATATCACCCCTATAACCTCTATTGTAGTCCACATGGAATAAAACCAGTTTTATCTGTGCAATAACTTGTTGGCAGAGCAGCAACCAAACTCATATTACCATAATGATTCCCATTGTGCACATTTGTATCTGCAAGCACTCCAAACCAATTTGAAGGATTTGTTGATGATTTGTTGTTCCAAACAAAAACCACTGATTGAGTGGAAGCAAAATATATTGTAGAACACAGACTTGCATACAGAGATGTTGGAGTGATGTTCCTCTACGAACAACCAGAGAATAAAGCTTTTAAAGGTGATCTGTGCACATTTTTCTGCTAATATTAGGTTATTCTTCCACTGTGTTTATAATACCTTCCAAAGTAAAAATGCATACATTTATTTTAGTGATGGGTTAAGCCAGTGGTGTAGTGGTCCCTGGAGAAGTGGGTATACTCTAAATTTTGGCTGTTTTTTTTTTTTTTTTTTTTTTTAAGTAGTCCAGAAAAACACCATTTTAGAAATAGTGACATATAAAACTACTCTATTTAGTTTACCCAGTGGTGTAGTCTAGTTTATTCTAGTGGGTATACTCAGATTTTTACCTCCCAGCGTTGCACACCCCCGTCCTAGAGCAACAGCTACCCCGCAGCACCCCTCCCAGAGCAGCAGCCACTCCAAAACAGCCCCACACAAGAACCACCATGCTCATTAACTCATAAAGTATGAATCCACACACAACTGAGATCATGAAATACTGGTTATGTATTATCTAAATATAAATGTATTGTAAGCAACACAACATGTATAACAGTCATTAACAGCTGGAAAAGACATAAGGTTCAAATAAAGAAGTCTGCTCCTCAGATGTAGACACCCTTTTCTCTGTAAGGATGCCAGTTGATTTTGTTGCACTGTAAATAGCACAACCTGGAGGTAAACAAAAACATCAGTAATTAACATTATAATACAAGTGGTCCTTTTTGTATCTATATTATGTTTATGTTATGTTTACGCATTTGGCAGACGCTTTTTTCCAAAGCGACTTACAGGGGAAAACCAATTAAATCACTCAATCAATCAAATTTTATTTATATAGCGCCAGATCACAAAAAAGTTTTCTCTTGACATTTTATATATAGAGTTGGTCAAAACCAGACTCTAAGTCAATTTACAGAAACCCAACAGAATCCTCCAGGAGCAACACTTGTGACTGGTGACAGTGGCGAGGAAAAACTTCCCTTTAACAGCAGAAACCTGGAGCAGACCCAGACTCCTGGAGGATGGCCGTCTGCCTTGACCAGTTGGGGTTAAAGAGAGAGAGTAGAGAAGGGGAAAAAGAGAGAGCGATAGAGATAGAGGACTGGGGGAGAGGGGGAGAAGGGGAGAAGGGGGGAGTAGGTGGAGACACATGGAGGCGGTTGAGGATAAGTGAGTGGTGATGATGAGGGCAGGGAAGAGGCCGGACCACCGCAGCAGGTCCAGAGATAATCGTGAAAAGAATCTGTGGTTGTCCTGGGAAAAACCTTATTAGAATATTTAAAATGGAATGTTTGAAAGTGCTAGGATAGGAGGTGCTCTCGGAAGAGCTGGGTCTTCAGGAGCTTCTTGAAGATAGGCAGGGATGACTCTGTTCTTGTAGCACTTGGTAGAGCGTTCCACCAACGTGGAACGACCCATGAAAGAGCCTGGATTGTCTTGTACAAGGTCTGGGGACCACCAGACTACGTTCCCCAGATGAGCGGAGTGGTCGTGGGGCGACATAAGCTTTTATTAGTGCACCTAAGTAGACAGGAGCAGACCCACGGAGAATTTTGTAGGCTAGGATTAAAGATTTGAATTTGATGCGGGCAGCTATGGGTAGCCAGTGTAACTCAATGAGTAAGGGGGTGACATGTGCCCTTTTAGGCTGATTGAAGACCAGACGCGCTGCTGCATTCTGGACCATTTGTAGTGGTTTGACAGCACAAGCTGGGAGGCCCGTTAGAAGAGCACTGCAGTAGTCAAGACGGGAGATAACCATAGTCTGCACCAGGAGCTGGGTGGCCTGTTTCGGTAGGTATGGCCTGATCTTTCTTAGGTTGAACAGAGTGAAACGGCATGATCGGGTGACAGAGGCAACATGATCCGTGAAGGTCAACTGATTATCAATCATGACTCCCAAGTTACGTACTACACTGGTAGGAGCCAGAGGTATGGAGTCAATAGTGATGGAGATGTCCTGCTGTATGGTTGGCTTAGCTGGGAAGACCAGCAGTTCAGTTTTGGACAGGTTCAGCTGAAGGTGATGGGCTTTCATCCATGCAGATATGTCAGAGAGACAATCTGAGATTCGCGCTGAGACTGTGGAGTCATCAGGTGGGAATGACAGATAGAGCTGGGTATCATCAGCATAGCAATGATATGAGAAGCCGTGTGAGTGGATGATCTGACCGAGTGAGGTGGTGTATATGGCAAAAAGGAGGGGGCCCAACACAGAGCCTTGGGGGACCCCGTGGTGAGGCGGTGAACTGCTGATGTGTGCCCTAGCCAGGACACACTGAAGGACCGACCAGTAAGGTAAGATTGAAACCAGGAGTGTGCGTGGCTGTGATGCCCATGTTCCAGAGTATGGATACAGGATATCAGGACTGACAGTGTCAAATGCTGCTGATAAGCCAGTAGAATGAGTACTGAAGACGTGGCTGCTGCTCTAGCCTCTTTCAAGGCTTCTGTCACAGACAACAGAGCCGTTTCAGTGGAGTTGGCCGATTTTGAAGCCAGATTGGTTGATGTCAAGGAGGTTATTTTGGGAGAGGAATTCTGTGACCTGTTTGAAGACCGCCCTTTCGATGAGCTTAGAAAGGTATGGGAGGAGTGAGACTGGTCGATAATTCTCCACTTGAGTGGGGGTGAGGGAAGGTTTTTTGAGAAGTGGTGTTACCTGCGCTTGTTTAATATTAGTATTAAAACCTACTGAACAGGGCCAAAACCTTTTAAAAACAAAAACAAAGACCCAGCGCTACTTTACAGTTCTCAAATAACAATTTCTCTGTATCTAACCTTTCTTAAGTGATTTATCACCATGAATTTTTAATCTTGTCTTCTGTATTTTATATTTTATCAGTGTAAATCAGGTATTTTCCAATCTTTAATTTACTGATCACGTAGATGTTCATAATTCAATGTGCCTATCACCTGCTGTTATAATAGCAGTTGCTGTACAATGTAGCATCAGCAGGCTCCCCTTCCCTACCATCAGGTAAAGCTGCTGTGTATGGCCTTATATTGGATTCTTTAGTAAAGAGAGCGCCGATACAGGAGACAAACGCGTAAAACACTGTTAGACCAATTCAAGTAGTTGACTCGTGCCCGCCATACACATTCACTGGCAAAGCAAGGCAGATTTATTTGTAAAGCACAATTCATACACAGGGCAATTCACAGTGCTTTACAAAAATGGAAAAGAGACAGGTTAAAAACACACAATTACAATTAAAACGTAATCAATAGAACATAAATAATAATCAATTAAAAAAAAGTAAAAGAGAAGAGTGCAGATAGAACCCTTTCCGTTGTTATATGCACAGTTGAACAGAGCTGTTTTCAGCCTGGACTTAAACATTGTCACAGTAGAGGTCTGTCTGACGCCATCAGGAAGACTGTTCCAGAGTTTAGCTGCATGGAACTGAACGCAGCTTCACCAGTGTTAGTCCTGACTCTGGGCACCAGCAAAAGACCAGTCCCTCAGGTTCTCAGGGTCCAAGATGGTTCACATGGGACCAACATGTCACAGATGTACTTTGGTGCTAGACCATGGACAGACTTATAAACGAGCAGAGCTGTTTTAAAGTCTATTCTTTGAGCCACAGGAAGCCAGTGCAGAGATCTGAACACAGGACTAATATGGTCGTACTTCCTACTTCTAGTCAGGACTCCAGCAGCAACGTTCTGGATGTACTGCAGCTGTCTTACAGCTCGTTAAGAGAGTCCAGTGAGAAAGTCGTTACAGTAGTCTAACCTGCTAGAGATAAATGCGTGGATAAGTCTCTCTAAGTCTGGTTTAGACAGTAAACCTCTGATTCTGGCAAAGTGTTTGAGATGGTAAAAGGCTGATGATGTAATTGATTTAATGTGGCTGTTAAAGTTTAGGTCTGAGTCCATTATTACCCCTAGATTTCTACCTGATTTTTAGCTTTAGAGTAACAGATTCCAGATGACTGATGACACTTTCTCTGGGTTTTGTTGGCCGAAAGACAATGACTTCAGTCTTGTCTGAATTTAGCTGGAGAAGGTTGTTTTGCATCCACACAGTGATCTGTTGGAGGCAGTCACAGAGTCCACAGGCCCATGTTCACCTGCTGTCAGCGAGATGTAAATCTGTGTGTTGTCTGCATAGTTATGGTAGGACATGTTTTTACTGTGTATTAACTGGCCCAGGGGCAACATGTAAAGATTGAAAAAGAGTGGTCCCAGGATGGACCCCTGAGGGACTTACTGGGGGACTGATTCCTTATTAGTTAACATTGGGTCCATGTCACACCTGACAGAAGCCCCTATGGTCCAAAGTGTCCGCTTCGTAACAGAGTAGGCAAATTTATGAACGGGAAAGTGAAAGTATGTCATAAAACCATGCTGATACGTATCTTTGCACAATTTTCAGTGGTTATAGGGAAATTTGGGACCTATTCTAGTGGGTATATGGCGTAAACCTGCATATCACGTAGACTACATCCACTGAGTTTACCCAAAAATCCATCAGTAGTATTTGCTCACTATTATAAAATTATCATGGACTTGAGCAGGAGCAGTTGGTAGGTTTTACTGGTCACACAAGCAGCTTCATGAATGTAAATGTATTCAACATGAGGCAAACATAGGAAAACATTAGCCTTTCATAACGTTAGCCTTTCATAATGTTAGCCTTTCATAACATTAGCCTACTCACACAGTTCAACTATTTCTTCTCTTCTAAATGTGCAGTCATATGTCCAGTAGTTTAAACAGTGACTCATTCTCAAACCACCTTAAAACTTACCTCAGAATTATATATTCCACGAAAGTAGGTTCTCTCAATACATAACACTCATTTGAAAGACGTCTATTCTGCCTTTCTTATTCGTATTTCCAATAATCACGCATCTTTCAATGAGACGTGCAGTGACCTGTCAATCAACTGGGGTGGCACTGGCACCTGAGGTGTCCAATCAGGTTCCACAGGTGGCCAGTGCTAGTTAGCAATATTTTCCTTGGCATGACCCGCCCTACTCTGCCTCTGATTGGCTCATCAGTCCTCATGCCTAAAGTTAACCAATCAAATCATTGAAGGCAGCGAGTACTAGCCAATTAGAGGCAGAGCAGGGCGGGTCATGGCTTCACCATCCTAGGGGAATACATGGGCAATTTGGCTCAGATACTACTGAATGGGGGGATTTAGAAGTGGGTATACGCAATACTGACTGAAAAATGAGTAGGTATACTCCGTATACCACCGTATACCCTGAACTACACCACTGGGTTTAGCTATTTATGTTAAATTCCATATGCATTGCCCTTTCAGTACATCAGTATTACAGCTCTTAACAGTGCAAGAAGGGAGGTGACGGGTGATGGAATGCGTGGGCGAGTGTCGCGAGAGCCGCACAGAGGTGAGACCCGGAAACGATGGCGTTCTACTGTTGACAAGTTGCAGCAAAAGAGATCTCTCCAACACACAAAAAAGATACCATTCTGGGTTAATTCATCAGCTATTTACTACCATCACATATACAAGACAGACCAATCTCAAATCTGGAAGATATAACGAGCCTGGAAGCTTTTATCGACAACTACTATCTACAAACAACCATGGATTCAGACACAGAAACATCCAACCTCAAAAAGAGAAAAAGGGACTCAGCCACAGACACCGATGATCTTCACACCACCGGAGATGAGGTCAGTGTGCTAACGAGCATTAATAAAAAACTGGATTTATTAGTTTTGATGCACGAAGAAATCAAAGACATGCGTAAAAGCCTGGAATTCGCTCATAACCAAATTGAAACACTGCAGAAATCAAATCAGGAGCTTCAATCCAATGTCAAAACACTCACCCAGCAAATTCAAACCGTCACCGCCGAAAACAAACAAATGAAAGACATCCAAACACGCTCAATGCGTGAAAACCTCATCTTCACAGGCATCCCCGAAACTACACCCGATAACCCCGAACAACTAATAAAAAACTTTATGTCAACACAACTCAAACTTCCCAGTGAAACGGTGCAAAACATCACTTTCCACCGTGTACACCGTTTGGGCAAACAAGAGGACAATAAAACAAGACCCATCATAGCAAAATTTGAACACTTTAAACAAAAAGAACTGGTTCATAGCAAAGGGAAACTGCTCAAGAATACTAACTATGGAATGAACAACCACTTCCCGCGAGAGATCAACGAACGACGGAAAATCTTCTACCCAATCCTGAAGGAAAAACGAGCCAACAACAGACGAGCAGTGTTGGTGGTGGACAAACTTTACGTGGATGGGCAGTTATTTCGAAACTTGAAATTAACACCATGGCTATTTTAATCGGTCACAAAGCCTTCTGATACCTCTATGCGGCCAACGTAGTGCGCTCAGCCTATTAATACTGCTCTTTATTGTGTTTCTGTCTTTCCCCCCCCCCTCTTCTATTCATTTCACTCTCTCGTTCTCATCCCCTCTCTAGCAGTAATAACTTTCACTCTCAACCCATCGATAGCTTTTTGACGTCCCCCTCCTCCCAAACTTCAAGCTCTCTGTCACACACACACATTCTACACTTAATCACTCTCACACACGCATACCCCCCTGCTCTCTCATTCCGCTCCTGTTCTCTAACATACTCATTGCATTTCTCTCTATCTTTTTTTTCCCTTTCTTTTGGCCTCCTTGTAATTTTTTTTTTTTTTCTTTTGTTGTTTTGTTTTGTTTTTATTTGTTTGTCGCTTCTGAGTACTGACAGCTACTCCTGTTGGTTGGTGTTGCTGTTGTTACTTTTTGTTTGTACGTTTGTTTTTTTTTTCTTTGTTTGTTTTTTTCTTCCCCTACACTTTCTCTCATCTCTAATTTTTCCTTCTTATGAATATATATGTTCTGTGTTTCCTTTTTATGTCATGTCCTTATGTGTGCCAACATCCCCTTGTGGGCATCGTGTTTCTCTGTTTATTGTCTGTATGTCCTTTCTTTAACTCATGTTTAATTTATTTACCATTCCTCAGCTTAGGTACACTCACACATTCTCTGAATCACAAGATGTATGATACAAGACTCACTAATCAAACACAAACAAATACAAACATGTATACCCCAGCCTATAAATTTCCCCTCTTTCCCCATCAACCCTTTCTCATACACTCATTAACATATAGTTCCACATACCTTATAATACATACTAGCACACAATCAACTCCTAACAAGATACACACGATACGCAAAAATGCAAACACTTAAACTGATAACATGGAATATACGTGGTTTTCGCACCCAGCCTAAAAGACTCAAAGTCATCAACCACTTAATTAAATTAGGGGCTGACATATGCTTCTTACAAGAAACACATCTCACTGACACAGAATTACAATTCCTCCGACTCAAACAATTTGACCAAATATTTCATCCACTTATAACGGTAAACAAAGAGGAGTCTCTATACTAATTAACAAAGATATTCAGATTACACTCAACCAATCTATCATGACCCAGATGGGAGATTATTATTCTCAATATACTGTATCTATCAATCACACAACATTCACACTTGCAAACATATATGGCCCAAACAGTGATGACCCAACCTTCTTCCACAACTTCTTCTCTGCATTGTCCAATTCCAATAACCTCATCATAGCTGGAGACTTTAATACTGTAATTAACCCAATAATCGATCGCTCAAGCATCCCTGGTAAAATAAGGAACTGGCATTCTACCAACACAATCAAGCAATACATGGAGGACTACGGCTTAGGTGACAGCTGGAGAATAAGGAATCCATCTCTAAGAGAATATACTTACTTTTCCCCAGTTCATCAATGTTCATCAAGAATTGATCTATTTATTGTCAATAACTCACTCTTGCCATATATTTCAGAAAACACAATTCACCCAATCCTGATCAGTGATCACACACCCGTCTCCTTGTCTATTAATACACAGACACACATCAGAACCCCAACACGATGGCGCCTCAATACCTCATTATTAGAAGACCCAGACTTCATAACTCTAATAAGGCGAGAGTGGGCATACTATCTGGAAATGAACGACTCTCCAGACATCGCACCCTCAATGTTATGGGAAGCTGGGAAGGCATTCATCAGAGGTAAAATCATTTCATACTCCTCATACAAGAAAAACAACAACAACAACTGGAAAAAACAATAGAACAGAAAATCAACATTAACAAATGAATTATCCAGCAATCCCAATGAATCAAAACAGATGGAATTAAAAAACTTAAAGCACAATTGGAAAATATCATACATAAAAAAACTCAATTTCTCCTTCACCAGTGAAATATAATGAATTTCAATATAGCAATAAAGCAAACAATAAATATCTGGCAAACTTACTCCAACATAAAAAAGAGAAATCAACCATCCCCTCTATTATAGATTCTACTGGAATAATTACTCAAAACCCCAAAGAAATAAATAACATATTCCAGAAATTTTACAGTGACCTATACTCCTCACCTCAACAACCCATATACTCTGACATTGAGAAATTCTTTAACAAATTAGATCTCCCAAAATTACATAAAGAACAAGTGGCATTTTTAGACGCACCACTCACCCTCCATGAACTTACATCTGCTCTAAATAAGATACCTAATAATAAATCTCCTGGACCAGATGGACTACCATCTGAATTTTACAGACTTTTTTGGGACATTTTATTACCACTATTTCAAAGAGTAATCACAGAGATCAAAGCCACTTCAACCATACGCACACATATGAACACTGCCGCCATGACAATACTGTTAAAGCCCAATAAAGACCCCACCCAACCATCTAGTTACCGCCCGCTTTCACTAATTAACACAGACTTGAAAATTATAACTAAAGCATTAGCAACCTGAATAGAAAGTTACCCCCACTCTTATTCACCAAGATCAGACAGGCTTCATAAAAAATAGACATGCCACAGACAATGTCCGCAGACTTTTCAATCTTATCAATATATCACACCAAACCCAACAAAAAACTATCATTGTATCCCTCGACGCAGAAAAAGCTTTTGATAAGGTAAACTGGCTCTTTTTATTCAGCACCTTCCATAAATTTGGGTTTGGAGAGTCGTTCATACACTGGATTAAGACACTATATTCATCACCCAGGGCCACAATTACTACTAACAGAATCACTTCACCAAGTTTCCACACTGCACCGGGGACAGACAAGGATGCCCACTCTCACCCTCCCTTTTTGCTATTTTCATCGAACCCCTCGCAGCAGCAATACGCCAAAACAACATCATTCAAGGAATACAGGGTTATGGACACGCAACACAAAATCAGCTTATATGCAGACGATTTACTACTGTACTTACAGAATCCACGTACATCCCTCCAAGAAACCTTCAATATCGTTAATAAATTCTCCGAATCTCTCATATACCATTAACTGGAAAAATCAACAGTTTTACCCCTCTCTGATGATGCTTGGATTCTGGAACTCACGATTCTTCACTCCCCCTGCAAACAGGCAACATTAAATATCTGGGCATTAATATTTCCTCCAGACTGTCAGAGCTTTTTAATCTCAATTATACCCCCTCCTAAAAAAATTGAAGACAACTATAAACGCTGGACAAAATTCCCACTCACACTCATTGGAAGATTGCGGCAGTAAAAATGAAACCCTACCTCAAATTAACTACCTCTCTCTATGATCCCTACCACTCCCACAGACAATTGGTTCAGAACACTTAACACACTAACAACACCAATTCTATTGGAAAAATAAAAACCCAGAATTTCACTATCAACTCTGCAAATAAAAAAACATGGTGGACTCGAGGCACCAAACTTTTTACACTATTTCCTTGCCAATCAACTACAGTATCTAGCTAAATGGATTCACAAACAGAACCACAGTTCCCCCTGGCTTGAAATAGAACAGTATCAGTGTAAAAACATCTCTATTGCAGATCTTCCATTTCTCCCACAATCTATTAGTAAATCTAACATCTGTAAGATTAACACTATCTCCACAACCCTGACAGCCTGGTGGAAAATAAATCGAATCACAAAGTCATCACTAGCACCAAATAAGTTCACCCCCACTCTGGCACAACCCAACTTTCACCTCTACAAAATAACCCATTCACTTCTCCACATGGGAAACAAAGGGAATCACACACCTCTGCCACTTATTTCTCAACAATCAATTCATGCCATTCAACACAGTTATTCAGATCTACGGGGTTGGGAGAGATCAGTTTCTTCAATATCAACAGCTTAAACTAAGAATTAAAGAAAAAGTTAACTTAAGCAGTAACACACTACAGCCATCCCAGTTAATCGAAGAAATTTTTCAAATCAGCAGTCCTAAGAAACTAACATCCAAACTGCATTCACTCATATCCACCTTAAATAGTACAATAACACTCCTAACAAGCAAGTGGGAAAAAGACCTGGCCCTCTCTCCCAACCCTGATTTCTGGGAACAAATCTGTAAAAACACTTTTTCCATGACTACTAACACCAACCTACAGCTAATACAATATAAAACCATTCATAGAACTCACATCACCAAAATAAAATGTTTAAAATGGGACTGGCCGATTCAGATATCTGTTCACATTGCACATCAGGGAGCACAGACAACTACCTTCACGCCATCTGGCTATGCCAACCAGTACACACCCTTTGGATTAAGGTCACTGAAACACTATCCACCATCCTGAGTTCCAGAATCCCAGCATCAGCACCACTCTGTCTTCTTGGCGATATATCCAATATACACCTCCCACCCAGATTCAAAAACTCAGTACTTATTTCTCTAGCTGTCACCAAAAAAGTAATCCTACAAAACTGGAAATCCAAGAATACATGTCATATCACTCACTGGACTAACCTCCATGAACTGAATATATAGCAATGGAAAAAAAAATGTGCTCTTCAGAAGAAGCATATGTCAACCTTTTGAGAACAACTGGAACCCCTTCATAACTTTCTTAAAGCAAACATAACCAAAAAACTGCTCATATCATCAGAACACACACATACCCCCTTGCCCCTTAAAACCCCCCCCCCAACACCCACTTTCTATCTCAGCATTTAACCTCCACACCTCACCCCCACTCATCATTAACATTAATATACACACACACACCACACTTACAATGCAATACATCTGATCGACAGTAACATCAATAAGAGTGACCACTTACTTTGTCTGTCCATTTATCTTGTCTTATGTCTGTCCTGTGTCACTGTCCCATCCTATGTTTGTCCCATCCTACTGTCTTGTCTTATGTTCGTTCTGTCCCACTGTCGTGTGTCAATCTGCCACTTTGTCAAGTCTCATCCTTGTGCACTTTTGTTTATATGAATCCCTCCCTCTATGTATATATATACTAGCAAGGAATGCGGGTCAATGGAAGCATAATCTTGAAATTGTTACTGGTCACTTGTTAAGTATAAACTGTAATAAATAATAAAGTTGTCCCCCGAAGAGGGGGGGTGGTGGCGGGTCAAAAAAAAAAAAAGAGAGAAAAAAAAAAAAAGTATTGCAGCTCTATTACAGAACTTAAGACCTTATAGACGTAAAGAAAAAAGAGGAATAATGAAAGAACACAAGGGAGCTCGAGGAAACAAGCTGGGAGAGCAGGAGAAGACTGAGACACAACGCTGACATATATGTGACGAAGTGACAGGTAACGAGGTGAAGATAAGCGGTAAAGACTGTGCGATTACAGAATGGATAGTATGGGTGGAAACGGCGCAAAACGGAAGGAAAATGAATGACTATGAGGGTAGAATTATAGCATGTGTCCCAGAGGTATGTGGGTGTCAGCCATGATAAGAGCTGTCTGAATTTTTTAAATGCAGACTAAAGGAACTTCAGTGCTTCCTTTGGTGCCTTCTTTAGCATAGAATATGCTGGACCTCCCATAATTACAAGATCTTTTCAAATATTTGCTTCTTCATTTTTCTGTCTTTAGAGAATGGAATACACAATGCAATGGGGCTCAACTCCTTCCAGACACTTATAAACTAGCCTCACAACCATGATAACATTAATTGGTTCTAATAATGGAATGCAATTATTTTTAGAGTGTGAAGGTTTTCACTGCCGGTTTCAAAGAGGAACTAAGTCTGCGCTAGATAAAGTATTTTTTCCATTTTAAACAACCACAGGCCTCTTGGTTAAAAAAAAAAGAAGGGAAGAAAAAAAAAAAAAAAAACAGAAGTAAGCTGGTACCTACAAACAGGACAGAGGGGCTAAAAAAAAATCAAACAAGCTGTAGACTAATGCAAGTTTGGAAGCACTTTGCATCTCTTTTAAAAAATAAATATTTACTGAGATAAAAGAGAAAGTATTTTTCAGATAAAACTAATTTTTCTATTATTTTTATACAAAAATCCACATGTAACATGGTAAAAAGAACACGGACATTACATGCTACTTTTTTTTTTTTTTCAAATATCTTTTTATTCTTTCAAAGGTACATTTGGGAATGGAAGTAAATATGCAAGGGAGAGTGTTTCACAAAAATGGCCACTGTTGCAAAATCACTCGTGATTTATCTGTGTTTGAATGGACAGGTTCTGCATGTAACATGAGTGGACACAATGGGTTAAACCTGGAATGAGACTGCAGATTCATGAAAAACCTGCATGTCTGGATTGAAAACCCACTAGGATCATCAAATTTAACACAGTGTCTTTATTTATAGTTGGTATATAAGACCATTTCAAGCCATGTATTCCAGATCAAATGCACTCGACACCCCTAGTAGCTTTCATGTCCAATTTTGGTCTATTTTTGCCCCAATATTTAATTAAAAATTCATTAATTTTGGGATGGCTCATAGCAAGAGCATAACTTTTTTTGCATTTATCTGAGGGTAGGTACATTAGGTACATCCTGGGGGGAATGTATGAATGTATGTCTAAATTTCTCTTTTATTATTGGGTCTAAAAAGTTGGCAAAGTGCCAGAAACCAAAATAAACCCAGTTTCATTGAAGCACCCATTTATAAACTGTTTTTCATAATCTATCTTTTTATTTTAATCCATATTGATCTATGAAGCATGAATACTCCAATACAACAGAAATCCAAAATATATGCAATCCATACAATTCTTTGCAATAACAGTTTACCAGTATAACCTGTAAATAATCTGTATAAACACTTTTAAACTGATGCAAAACTCTGCTACATTTGACTTTGTGCAGTTGCCAAATGGAGTAAATAAAGTGACAAATGTTACCTATATCCAAGGGATAAATTAAAGGACACATTATGATATTCTTCCCTTTAACGCATAAAGACCCAGTGCTATTTTTTTGGTAGTTCCCAATTTTTTTTTTTCTTTATTTGAAGTGGTTTATTACCATTTATTCTAATATTATGCTCATTTTTAAGTGAGAATCAAGCATTTTCCTATATTTAATTTACTGATCATGTATATGTCCATAAAACCTCAAATGAAAGTTGAGGGTTATTATACCAGAAACAGAGAAAACAGAAGAAAAATTGACTTTTACAGTAAAATCTCCCATTAACTGAACTTAAAACAAGTGTGTCCATCCACTGTCACTGATGAAACTCCATGGGTTTTACTGGTGAATCAATGTTGTCGAAGATGACGGTGTTTCCACGTTCACTACAGAGCCTCTGAACGTCCAAATGGGTCATATCTGATGACCATGAAAAGATGACAAACTGTATTTTCCACCAATTATTTACATGTATTGATAGGATTAGTGGATCAACATATATTAAACATTTTATATCAGTAAATGATTTTGATCGCCAGTGGATGGTTGGGTCTTTGTGGGTTAAAATATGTATTTGTCACATTATCACCAAATTGTACCTTGTACAGTGATACTGTTCACATCAAATGACCTCTCTTAACCTCCTAAGACCCAGGAAATGTCAGCAAAGTACAAGCTTTTTTTTTGTTTTTTATTAAATATGTGCCTATATTGGAAACATCATAATGCAACGGTTTTTTCAGATGCAGTTTTTAAAATTTTTATGGAATGTCCTTTGTGGTGGACAGTTTTCTTTACTTTTTTTTTTTTTTTTTTTTTTGTATAAAGTTGTGAAACTCTTTTCCACAAATGTGGACAGAAAACCCATAGTGGGGTCTGAGAAGGTTATCAGCTCTAATGATTAATGGCCTCTGTCACTGGTAAAGGTGTAGGTAGTGTAATTTTCCCACCACAGTAGCAAGATGTTATTTGACAAAAATGACATCTGATGGAGGGGGTTGGTGTGGTGGATGAGTGTGTGACTGGAAATTACACGATTTTGATCTTACATTGTGGTTCATATCACACAAAGTGAAGGTGGCCGTACACACAGTTTTGGAGGCTAAAGGCAAAGAGTGATCAGGTTTGAGGGTGTGTGATGAACAAACAGGATGACTTTCTTTTTCTGAGAATAAAAACTAACCAAAAATGTACATGATAGCAGCAGTGACAAAAGTCCAAACTGAAGCTTAAGACCACTGTTGTCATTAGATTAAATCAGATTTTCACTCATCCTTCGTAACAGTAATGGAGTCAGGTTACATTTGCATTTGTCTGGAAGTCATTTTAATGGATTGTGATGATTAATGAAAATGATGGGAAAAGTTGTATAAAGAATTCCAACATTAAAAAAAAAATAAAAATAAAAAAATGGACTTGCTTAACATTTGAAGTCTCCTTTTGCCTTCTTTGGATATCCTTGTTTTTTTTCAGGTTGTACCTCAGATGACATTTGCTGCATGTACACTTTAATTCTTGTGAAGATGAATCAAAGCCGAAAAAATATTCAAGTGGGTGTTGTGTCTCTTATGTATTTGGGGAACTCTGCGGTGCACTGCTGAATGTCATAAAACCATATATTTTTTCCATTTATACCACAGTCCATCAGGCTGCCCATCTGATTACACTCTCCCCCACTACCTGTGTGTGTCTGTGTGTGTGTGTGTGTGTGTGTGTGTGTATGTGTGTCTGTCGGTGGGTGCTGTTTGTCTCGCCTACAGTCTCTCCACAATCATCATCATCATCATAATCCATTTTCTCAACTTATGATCTACGGGGGAGGTGAAGTTGGAGTATGTCAAACAATTTCACTGGTCTTTTTTCCGCTGTGACACAGAATACCCTGTTCTTGACTGCAGAGTTCACACCACATAGGTCAGCTGACTTCCTGCACAGCTGTCTGGTGCTAAGGCCAGGGAAACAAAATATTTATAGAACTGAGTACAGACAACGCCAAACACACACCTATACCATGTCTGTATTACACACCCTGAAGACAGAACTCATTCAATACTTCATCTGGGTCATCAATGTCTTAGTGACAGTAAATACAAAAGTGCATCTTTTATTCTGTTTGTTTGTTTGTTGTTTGTTTGTTAGCAAGATAACTCAAAAAGTTATGGATAGATTTTCATGAAATTTTCAGGAAATGTTGATACTGGCACAAGGAACAGATGATTAAATTTGGGTGGTGATCGGGGGTGGGGGGAGGGCGGGGGGGGTTGATGAAGTTTTCAGGAAATGTTGATACTGGCGCAAGGAACAAATGATTACATTTTGGTGGTGATGGGGGTGGGGGGGGGGACTGAACTGCCTTGGCAGAGGTCTGCGCTCTCCGAGTGCTTTTCTAGTATTTATTATGTTGTTAAAGTGTTGGAGCCACACTGTCTGTCTATATTCAACCTACATGTTCATTATTGCAATGGCGAACAATTTCTGCCGTTATAAGTTTATTTTTTTGTGTTAATTGTATGTTCTTTATATGTGTGTATATGTATGTGTTTTTGTACATAACTGAAATAAAAATATTCATTCATTTAATGGCTAACAAACTCTGCCATTATAAGTTTCATTTTTTGGTACATATTAATCATAAGATGCCTCGGAGCAACTGGATGGTCACGAACAACAACAACAAACAACAAACAGCAAACATGACAATTGTGACCATCATGTTACTACATAATGTATTTGAGGCTCCTTTACATCAAATTTAATATATTTTTTTTTCTAAATATGTGTGATAGGTTTTGATAAGTTCTTGTGCAGAATGTCAACTGCACACACACACACACACACACACACACACACGCACACACACACACACACACACACACAAAAACAACTCATTTTGTGAATACTCTTAATGGTATTTTAGAATTTGTTGTTTCCTGGAAAATGATTAAATTTTGATGAGTCATCCTGTGTATACTATTTTTACAAGAAACATGTAAATATGCAAAAGCAGTGGGAACTTCAGTTTCTTTGGTCATTTCTTCTGGGTAAGTTTCAACTGAATGTAGGTTGAGATAGAACTGATTTATTCACTGATGGAGCGTCCTGACAAGAAATAATTATAATTGTGGAAAGATGATTTTGTCTTACTTGCTCCAACACACAAATCAATTGGCTCATAATTTTCATTGAGCATGATAGCTGTCTATTTATTCAGTCAACATGGATATGTATGTCACATAGAACAAACTTAACACTTCTTGAATCTTTTATTTTATGTGTTCGGTCTCATAAAAAACACAATCAACATGTGAAACACATAACCATTAAATGAACTCCTGTGCTCTCCTGAATAACTGCAAAGTGTTGTAAAGCAGAATCAGCTACAGATATAGATACATTTTATTTTTCCTCTGAGAGGGGAAGAAAAGGAACCTAAATAAATTGAGAAAGCTGAATGAATAATCCTTGATCACAGGGTCTTATACAGTCTACTGCAGTGGAGATGAATGATCTGAATGAATGAATGAATGAATGAATGAATGAATGCCTTTGTTGCATGTCTCATTTTGGTTAAAATCAAAAGACAAAATATAAAACATGTATAGTCTGGCATAGTCTCATACTGTCATGGAAAAGTGAAACCACATTTCTACATTTCTGATTAGAGTCGAGCTCTGCTGAGCCAAAGCCGATCAACATTTAACCCAGTGGTTCCAAACCTTTTTTGGCTCGTGACCCCATTTTAACATCACAAATTTCTGGCGACCCCAGACATTCAAAACTGAGACATTTTTTAGCTAAATTAATTTGTTTTTGATCATGCAATAGTTTGCTATACTATGTTGCAAATAAACATTCATTTTAGACCACATTTAGTCTATATAATGTATATTATTATGGACGGAGGCAGTAAAGCCAGGTGTAGATTACTGCACAAAGTGAGAATTTTATTTTCTTTGGTCGGGATATGTGCAGTCAGTCCAGTTTGGATTTACAAGACTGATAATTAATACTGAACAAACAAACAAACTATGAATTATGAAAGAGCTGCGGCATCTTAAACTGACCACAATGAACATTTGAAAGATAAACAGTACCACAGTGCTTCAGTTTCAGAGTTTCTCATGTCTTTTATGTATTGTAAATGTCTCTCTCAACTCACCATCTAGTTTTTTATTGGTAAGTTTTTATTTTTATCAATTGCTACAAATTTCAGGCGACCCCATTTGAATTCCAGGCAACCCCACATGGGGTCCCAACCCCAAGGTTGAAAAACACTGCCTTAAAGGTACAAAGATAGACTTGACACTGTGTTGACACAGTTGGTTTGCTCTGAAGTTTTAACCAAACAGACAATCTGTCATGATCTGTGCCGCTGGGACCACCGGCTCCTCCCTCTCCACATTATCACCATATCACTCATAATCTGACTCACCTGCGGAGTGTCGCACAGCTGCAGCACATCACCAGGGAGTCTATTTAAGGCAGGGGTGTCAAACTCATTTTAGTTCAGGGGCCACATTCACCCCAACATGATCTCAAGTGGGCCAGACCAGTAAAATAATACCAGTGAAAAAAGTCAAATTACATTATGATAATATTTATATTGACATCGTTTCCTTAAATATCTGAATAACGTGAACTTGAAATGTCTTAAGAAAAACAATATTCTTCATCAGTTTATCATTTACACACGTGCATTACAACTTACATTACAATTACAAATACACAAAACATTTAGTAACAGGTATAATACTGATAAAATTGCATTTATTTTTGTCAAGACATTTCACGTTGTTCATATTTTTCAGGTTATTCCCATTTTTTGTAAAAGAATAGTTTGCTAATGTAAACATTTTCATGTAATTTTACTTTTTTACACTAAAACAAAGATAAAATCTGCAGTTGTCATTATTTATAGGTTATAAAGATAGTATTTTTCTGGTCTGACCCAACTGAGATCTAATTGGTTTATATGTGTCTGTATGGAACCTGAAATAAAATGATTTTAACACCACCGATTGTTAATATCTTCAGTGTAATTTTTGCGTTTCTCAAATTCATCCTATGCGCCAGATTGGACCCTTTGGCAGGCTGGATTTAGCCCCTGGGCCGCATGTTTGACACCTATGATTTAAGGCTCGGTGCTGCAGCTGCGCAACACTATTCCATCTCATCATCTTCACCTGATCCATAACCCGGACATTTACCCACTTGGACTCTGACTCAGGTTTGCGTGTGTTTCCATGTTTTTGTTGTTAATTATGTTAATAAATTTGTCAATCTCCCTTCAGCACTGAGCATTTAAGTCCTCTGTTTTCCACTACCTTAACATAATCCACTACTTCTAAACAACAGATATCAAGTCTTACGGAATTATGTAAAACTTATAATCAGGACTCATTTTGGGTTGTGTAACATTTTTAATGGCAATTGGGAGAGTAAAATACCTTAAAAATTGTGATATGTGAATTAATTTGACTGATTCATGTGGAGGATGCAACTTAGGCATTACTGTACTTAAATACAAATCTGACATATTGACAAAGATATTAGATTTTTTTTACTTCCTTGTACTTCATTCAGGGCCAGATTAACACTTCATTGTACCCTGGGCAACAATATTCAAGGGCCCCATCATCACAACCCCAGGATCCCTATAATCTGGCAAAATACAGAATAAATTCCAGGAATATATGTAAACATACCCCATACTCCAATATCTAACTATTATCAATTGCATTTTGATGTACAAATGTGTAAATGCTCGTAGAACTATAAGTGCACTACTATAGCCTCTTGTCAAGGCCACTCACTTGCATATGATGACATGAAAACAAAACACATCATCATCAGTATAATCTAAAATTGATCCACTACATTAGAAAGAGAGGGAAGTGTCCTCCATTTTCACAAAAAATAAATAAACCATTTCCAAAGTATCCAGTATTTATTTAACAACACTTTTTGCCAACACAAATGTATTGAATCGTCAGAAAAAGCCCACAGACAAAACACAAACATAATCTGATAGAATCAGATATGAATTTTAAACAGAAATCCCCTTGTCACCTCAGAATTCAACAAGAGAGTTAAAGTAAGTGCAATGTAAACATCTTGAAATCTGCTTTCTCTCAACAATAAACATATCTCAACATTTTCATGGAGCCACCACAAGGAAAAAATAAATATAATGCAGTATAATCTGCTAAAATAAACATTTTGGTCCCAGTTTAACTTTTAAACAGAAAACACATCACAATTCAAGGCATGTCAAGGCAAGGGTTAAACATTTTAATACTAAATACTACATATACTAAATACTATAAACCAGTGCCGGCTGCTCGTCTTTTAGACAGGGGAAGCTCACTGTCTGCTTACATAAAAAAAAAAAAAAAAAAAAAAAAAAAGAATTAAGAAAATGCTCAGTAACCTTATCGTACCAAGTAGGCGTCTTTTTCAGGGACTGGACCAGTGTCCTCTCAATATCCAGGAGACCTAGGCTGCTTAGATTGCCTTGGCCCAGTGTGTTGTGGGTGTCAGACTTCAGCCTTTTTAAACTACAGATGCTCCTTTCACTCCGACCTAGCCGACAGTTTGATTGATTTAACTATCTACAAAACGATATTAAACTCGAACAAGAAATGATTAAATTATGGAACTGAAACAAGAAAACGCTGAAACTATGTTAAATTGAAACAAGGAAGTCCAATGAGTGTGTTTTATTTACAGTGCAAAAAATGAACGAGTAATTTCGTAGTACTTTCTCTCTTGATTTCCCAGCAGAATGTGTGACGGTATTAAAATGAACTGTGTCAGTGAAGGAGTAGATCTGAAAACAGCTGTCAGTCAAACGGGATTCAGCCTTTCGACCGATCCTCCAATCAGCACGTGGGATTCTGGCATACCCGTTCGAGCTCCGCCCACAGCTCCATTCACCCGCAGAGACACCCGGTGTCCGGGGGCGGGACAACATCGTGGCATTTATCCAATTACCGTCCAGTTTTGACGCAATGAAAAAAACTGTTCCATTCAGTCCCGTTGAAGTCCAGAGACGCCCGCAGTCTACGGACAAATGCACTGAGCAGAGATGGAGGAGAAAACAGCGCAACGGGAATGTATGAGAAGTGACCAACATCGCGTCCGTTGGTTTGTGATAAAGCTGATTTGAACGAACTCATCTTTGAGATGAACGTGTTTTAACACATTTGTAGTCAATAAAATGTCAACACAACCGTACATATTTAACCATTTAATTTTCATCATTTTAGGGGAAGCCGGGCTTCCCTTGCAGTCTATGAGAAATCGCCACTGATATAAACATCTGGAAAACCGTCAATTTCTCTCAAAGAAATACTTATCTGACCAATACAAAACTTCCCACTTAGCTGCTTCTCCATGTTTGCAATGTTTGGTTCGCGTATGTCGCGTAGTTCTTGACGTCTCACATCCCGCTCAGTGCACGCACGTTGATTTGCGTCACCGCTGATTCGCTTTTTGGACTGACCAATGAGGAGAGGGTGTCAGCTCACGGTCACAGACAGCAGGAGCAGGGTTTCTGTGCAGTGCAATGGCTCCGGGCAGCGGACAGTTTCATTTATAAGCAAAAGATAACCAGATATTTTCGTTATGCCCGAGCTACCCAGGGCCCTTCAGAGGTCGCGGGCCCCTGGGCAATTGCCCAGTTGCCCATATGGTTAATCCGGGCTTGACTTCATTACATTTATATTTGACAGTAAAATATAAAAAAGTAACATTAAAAAAAGTTCAATGTAGTATTATACTTTAATACTACGTATCTGGAATTTCCCCTTGTGGGACTACTAAAGGCATATCTTATCTTTAATGGCAAGAAATAAATTCTGATGATGCATAACATGAAAATGCTCTAATGTGCTTTTACTTCAGTAACATTCAGGCCTTTTACTTGAAACAGAGTATTTTTACAGTTTACATAAAGGAGGTGAATACTTTACCACTGTTGTCAAATAGAGGAAGAGTGTATTTTGCTTGTGTTTCATCTGTATTCTTCTCCAATGCTGTGTGAAGTTTTTCACAGTGGTGAAAGTATTAAAAACATGATAATATTATGTATTTTTCTGAGTTTGGGTCCTGGGTCAGTTTAGGGAACCATCATTGCTCCTTTTTAAATAGATAAATATAGATGAAGATAATGATTTTTAACCTCAAAAACAAACATTTAGCGATGCAAACAATGTGAAGCACGTAATATGAGACACATTTCAAAGGTAAAATGATAGTGATGGATTTTTGAGTTGTCCCTTCTGAGGCTGGAATTTCTTGATTGGCTTGAAAGCATCTTTAATAATGTTCATATCACCATCATATTGTAAACATTTTCTATTGTTAATTTACTGAAATAGTAAATGTTATGATGCATTAATGACTATTTGTTACAGTTAATGTGAAGTGAGTTAAGATCTCCTAGTGAGGCAGTGTGAGAATTTTACTATTTTTAATGACATGATCATTTTCACAGAATAGAGAACGAGATAAGATGGTACCAGGGGGAGTCCCGTAGGCTCTGCTCTGCAGGGGCTTATTCACACCAACTCCCACTTCTGTCTTTGTATCTGTTTCATTAAAATAAAGAAGATTCAGTCAAGAAAATAAGGAGTAAGACGTCATTGAAACAAGTTCTCTTTTGCACCATGAGTCCATTTTATGATAGAGTTCTTTCATTTACTGTGAAAACAACATCAGTGTGTGACATTTAGGGACGAAGCTGGTTGCTTCCTGTCAAGTGAATAATATGGGTCAAAGAAACTGTCTTCAACACACACATCATAACATGCTGTAGATGATAACTAGCAGAACTGATGCAGGTAACAACCCTGAGAAAAGCACATTAGTTGTAGATGTATGGAAATGTTTCTTTGGTAGATATTTCATACATAACAATAAACTGCAACAGGCTGAATTCTACAGTATCTTTAAAGTGTCTTTAATCGCTATGGACCACAAAGGCACATTAAAAATATGTCTATGTACACTAATAACTAACACTAACACTTGTAGCACTGAAAGTCCCAGCAAAGGAAAATATTATTGTACAACGTTAAATATAAACTGGTTTTAAAAAGTAAAACATGACTTGATGAGACATTCTGATCTGCATTATCATTCAGTGTGAGGGTTTGTGGATATTTGATGTTTCTGGTAGCATGTTTCCCCTCTGATAAATAAATGGTTTGATTCATATCATTCTGACTAGCATCATTGCCCACCTACATCACAGGCACAACCACAAAAGTGTTAAAAACTGCAAATGACCATTACCATATTTTTAAAGTGATTAAATTAAACACATGAAACTGCTGTCTTACATGCCTGATGTTAACGTCAAGATTATGTTGCACTTACATTGTATCATGTTGTACAGACTGTTGACCATTGCCCATCACCCTCCTTGGTATCATTCTCATTTTAACCCATAAAGACACAGTGTTAGTTTTGTGTCAGTTCTCAAATGATTTTTTTCCCTATTTAACCTTTCTTAAGTGATTTATCATCATTTATTCTAAAATTATTCTGTATATTTGTCACTTTTCGCTGTAAATCATGTATTTTCCCATATTTAATTACCTCAGCCAAGTGTAACAGCGGAGGTTATGTTTTCATCGGGGTTTGTCTGTTTGTTTGTCTGTTAGCAAGATAACTCAAAAAAGTTAGGGATGGATTTTCATTACATTTTCAGGAAATGTTGATACTGGCACAAGGAACAAATGATTAAATTTTGATGGTGATGGGGGGACGACGACTGATCTGCCTTGGCAGAGGTCTGCGCTCTCCAAGTGCTTTTCTAGTTTCCTATTCTTAATTTAGATGCTCATGAAAATTCAAAGTAAATTCATCGGTTTTTATTTCAGAAACAGAGAAAAATGAAGGAAAAAATCTGTCATTAACTGAACATAAACCTACTGGATCCATCCACTGTCATTGATCCAACCCAATGGGTTTTATTGGTGTATCAATGTTATAATAGATGACAGTGTTTCCAAGGTAACTACAGAGCCTCTGAAAATCCAAATGGGTCATATCTGATGACCGTGAAAAGATGAAAAACTGTATTTTACATCAGTTATTTTCATGTATTGATAGGATTAATGGAACAGCAGGCATTAGATCAGTTTATTTCAGTAGATGGTTTGGGTCACCGGTGGATGTTTGGGTCTTTATGGGTTAAGGAGAAAAAGAAAAAATCCCTGGTCTATGTTGATGTTTAAGTTCCCGAGCAGACTCTCTCAGCACACTTTGTTTTTTGCATCAAAATGCACAGTCATGACATACTTCATGCTAAACCTTTCTGAGTTATGAAATATGTGTCATACAGCAGCAGCAGTCTACTTCCGCTCCACCACAGTCTCCATATTGTGTGTTTAAGATCTGTTTATGTTAAAAACCAGCACAAAAGATATATATAACACAGCTAGTTTTACAGGTTCACTTCTAACAGTCCGTAAAGTTGTAGATTGAAACTGAAAAAATACCTCTCCTCTGCCCCATCCCGCCCAACAGTGGCTGTCATAAAACAAGACACAACAACTCACAAACCCTCATTAGAACCAGAGTTTGGTTTGTCTGTTTACACCAGAGACTGTCATTGCACTCATCACTTTATGGACTGCTGTTTCAAAGCCACTTCCATCTTTGCTTTATAAATTCAGACACTATATTTGTATAAAAAGGTATAACAGGTGATCTGCAAGGGCTGATGGGTAAGATGGTGCTAATCTAATGATAAGCTAAAACAGCAAACTTTACATTTGCAAAAATCATTTAAGGCTCTATTGGTGTTATTGATTTAGCATAACTACAGTTAAACTATTTGTGAGGAGAAAGTGTCAGGAAACTGTTCGGAAAACAAAAGTGAACTGCAGGACCGATTATTTTCTAGATATAGTTACGATGGAGAGGTCAGTGGCTCGGATGCACGCAGCCAGTTGAAAAACCCTCTGTGGGTATGGTTACATGATGTTTTTTAAATCCGATTTATTTTTCCAGAAGAAATTAATTCGGAACTAAAGTATTTTCTCTTCTGTTTACATGGAAATGTTAAACCCGAATAAAGGTTTACATGAAGTATTAATGAGGTAGATAAGTGAGCAAATGGGTTTGCGCTGCAGTGCTCACATTGCCTTGTTCTGGCAGCCCTTCTGTTAGCTTAGCTTAGCATAGTCACTACATTTCCATTGTCACATGTAGCCAGTTTTTTAAAGGTGATTTGTTGTCTTTTGTAAGTGATTTTGTGAAATCCGAGTCTCCCTAATTATTTCTTTAGATCCACGGCTTACTGCACTCATACAATCTTGGGACTGTTGTGTTGACGGAAGTTGGAAAATCTTTTTGTTGGAAGGGATGCATGCACTAAATTAGCTTTGCTTTACCATTTTAGCTTTGCATTAGTTTTTATTTCCCAAGATTTTATTAGTGCAGTAAGTCACATCGCCATGATTTGAGCCTCAATTTGTGATCATATTGACCCCACCAGACTAAAATAATGATTAGGGAGAACTGAATTTCACAAAATCACTCATAAAATACAACAAATCACCTATAAAAGCCTGGCTACATCTGACCATAGGAATGAAGCGATTCTGCTAAACTAGGCTAAGCTAAGCTAATGGAAGGGCTGCAAGAACAAGGCAATCGGTGCACTGCAGTGCAAACTGATTTGCCCACTTATCGAACTCATTAGTGCATGACAAATGAATGAATAAAAAACAAGTGTTGAACTCTTCCTTCAGGGTTTTTCAGGCTGGTAGATCCCATCAGAATAGCCCACTGGAACGGTTTGGGTTGACTAGACTGCATTGCATATTCTTCCGCCATCGCAGAATGTGTGCATCATTGCGACAGGACAAGACAACGAGCATGTGCAGAATGGCAGGAATAAAGTCCAAATGGAATAAAGGGTTTACATGTCTGAGGAATAATTTAGATCGGAATTAAAAGGGGATTAAACCAGTGACTTTAATTGGGTTTAAATTTAATCCGAACTTTTCTAAATAAGATCTAACCTTTAACCAGATTAAACCAGGAATAAAAGTAGTCATGTAAACGCACAGAGTATGTGGGATGCTGTTTATATTACGGATAAAGAAAGAGTGCAATATACTTGTCTATGACTATCCTGATCACCTATCTGTTTATATCTGTAAATTCTATTCTCTTTCATCTATATATGTGTATTTGTTACCTCAGCCAAGGAGGTTATGTTTTTGCCGGCGTTGGTTTGTCTGTCTGTTTGTCTGTCTGTCTCTGTGCCAAGGTTATAATAGTTTTGGATTTTTAATTATAGTTTAGTTTTAATTAGTTTTGACTTTTTTTTTCTCTTATTCAGTTAGTTTTAATTAGTTTTTAGAGCAGGTTTGTTAGTTTTTATTAGTTATTGTTTTTTTCTGAATGCTTAGTTTTAGTTTAGTTTAGTTTAGTTTTAGTATTAGTTTTAGTTATTTCATATATTTTATCTTCCTCATCATCCTATTCAAAGAAATTAGTGAGGTGTGGATATGGGTTACCCTGGACACTTTATTTGGGGGTCAGGTTAGGGCGGCTCATGGACTGAGCAGAGACACCATGTACCGTACAATGTATAAATTCCCTAGCAGGTTGAGGGGGGGTGCAATCCATACACAACGTCACTTACGTGAAACAATGCGAAGATGTGCAAAGCATGAGAGGAGATGCACAAAGCAGCCAGCAGTTAAACCAGATAGAAACATATATAACCAGCTAACCAGCAGTTAAACCAGATAGAAACATATATAAACCAGCTAACCAGCAGTTAAAGCAGATAGGAACATATATAAACCAGCTAACCAGCAGTTAAAGCAGATAGGAACATATTATAAACCAGCTAACCAGCAGTTAAAGCAGATAGGAACCTATTATAAACCAGCTAACCAACAGTTAAAGCAGACAGAAACATATATAAACCACTTATAAACATATCTAACCCAGTTCCTCAGCAGTAAACCACACCTTAGCAGATCTCTCATCTCTTAATCATCTCCAGTTTCATTATTAGCCAACTTTGCTTCAGTTCAGTTCAGCTAGCTGTAGCTGTAACATCAAATGTTTTTTAACATTCTAACAGGTTCCATACCTCTGTAATTGGATTAGTTTTCATCCTCCTCTTTTCTCCTCTTCTAAACTGTGCAGTTCAGGGCTTGGAAGGCCTTTTCATGGTGATAAACTCTCCAGTTTTAACCTGGATGCTAGTTCAACACTGACTCTGTCATTTAGCTCTGCTCTGTCTCTGTCACTCACGCACACACATACGGTACGGCAAAAAAAAAAAAAAAAAACCCGACCCATGTATCACTACAGTAAACCCCAGACAGGACGGTGCTGCTGTGTCCCAGCTTTAGTCTGTATGTTCCAGGTAGAGTGGGGACCAGAAGAAGACTGGAAACCACCAGTGACCACACATGACAGACTGTGAAGTGTCGTATGGTGTCACCAGCTAAAACTGCTGGAGCGAAATAAATCAATTTGATATCAATCCGACATTGACAAAGACGAAAACGAAGGGAATTGTATTCATAATTTTTATACGTTTTAGTTAGTTTTGTAAGCTCACAATACAGTTTCAGTTAGTTGTCGTTTTTTTCTTTTAATTAGAGTTTTTATTAATTTCAGTTAACGAAAATGTTTTTTCAATTTTAGTTTTCGTCATTTCGTTCGTTTTCGTTAACGATAATAACCTTGCTCTGTGCAAGATAACTCAAAAAGTTATGGATGGATTTGGATGAAAATTTCAGGAAATGTTGATACCGGCACAAGGAACAAATGACTAAATTTTGGTGGTGATGGGGGAGGGGGGCACTGATCTGCCTTGGCGGAGGTCTGCGCTCTCTGAGTGCTTCTAGTATTTATGAGTGGTTTTCATATTTTGAGATCCAGGTTGGTATGGGGGTCACCATTGGTTCTGGGGGGGGGGGGGGGGGGGGGTGTTATACTTTGTGTGTCACAAAATCTTATGTCATAAAATGTGAATTTCTTTCTTTTTTAGGCCCGAGCCGAGTAAAGTCGGCGCAGGGCCTATTGAGTCTGCAGTGGGCGCATGGGGACGAAATCGCCAGTGACGCGGTCGCCTTTCGCCACTGTCGCCACTCTCACACATATTCACAATCACGGCACTGAGACCTTTCCGACGATGTATATGACATGTGCACAAATCGCATATTTACACCTGCTCAGAATGAATGGGAGTCAATGGGACACGCCCACTCGGGGTCAGTCACATGTGTGTAAGTGCACGACAGGTGACATCTGACCCCACACACATGTGGGGGGCCTTGAGAACTTTCAAAAAAGGGCAAATACGTGGTTGCCATAGAAACGGCTATATTGTTCTTGCTCAGATTATTAGGCCCGAGCTGAGTAAAGCCGGCGCAGGGCCTATTGAGTCTGCAGTGGGCGCATGGGGACGAAATCGTCAGTGACGCGGTCGCCTTTCGCCACTGTCGCCACTCTCGCACATATTCACATTCACGGCACTGAGACCTTTCCGACGATGTATATGACATGTGCACAAATCGCATATTTACACCTGCTCAGAATGAATGGGAGTCAATGGGACACGTCCACTCGGGGTCAGTCACATGTGTGTAAGTGCACGACAGGTGACATCTGACCCCACACACATGTGGGGGACCTCGAGAACTTTCAAAAAAGGGCAAATATGTGGTTGCCATAGAAACGGCTATATTGTTCTTGCTCAGATTATTATTTTTATTATTATTATTTTTTTGTCTTATTTTTCTTTCTCCTGCGCTTTGAGCTCAATTTTGACCCTCTGAACATTTACGAAAACTCACCAAATTTTGCCTAAAATTCAGAAGTGTGAGAAATTGAATTTACATATAGGTTTCGTAGATGTCGGTAAAGAAATGTTGCGGCAGCGCCCCCTTGAAAAGTGGAAATGCATTGCGCCAATGGGAGCGCGTCCAACATAAAGTTTGTCGTAGAGCCACGAAAATCGGTAGACAGATTCATCATGAGGAGACAAACAAAAAATATTATTATGGCCACGCCCCTAAACCAACCCTTAGTCGGCCATATTGGATTGAAATTTCCAAAATGCTGAGTCAGCGTTTTCGCTGACGTCGTATTTTAACTATCTCCTCCTTGGCCGTTTGGCCAAATGAGCTCAAAATCGGTGTACAGTATCTAGAGAAGGGGGGCATCAAAAGTTAGCCGAATTTTTTGGATAGGTGTCACCGTTTTTGTGTGACAATGTCGCAAACTTTGCAAAGTTTCTCCGTGAATTTACCATTACAAAAATTGCTTCAGCTAAGACATACGAACACCGATTTGGCTGAAATTTGACTCAGACGTCCATCTCCCAGGCCTACACCCATTCATTAAAAGAAATTTAAATTTCGCACTATAGCGCCCCCTACAAATGTACATTTACAAAAATGACATCAGTTCGGACATACGAACACCGATTTGGCTCAAATTTGTCTCAGACATCTGTCTCAAAGGCCTACACCTATTTATCAAAAGAAACTGAAATTTTGCACTACAGCGCCCCCTACAAAAATTTTTAATATTTTTTATTAAAATTGCTTCAGTTTGGACATACGAACACCAATTTGGCTCAAATTTGACTCAGACGTCTATATCCCAGGCCTACACCCATTTATCAGAAAAATTTTAAATTTGGCACCATGGCGCCCCCTACAATGTTACCTTTACGAAAATTACTTCACGTTAGACATGCGAACACCAATTTGGCTCAAATTTGAATCAGTTGTCAATCTCCCAGGCCTACACCCATTTATCAAAAGAAATTGCCACTTCGCTCAGTAGCGCCCCCTACAAATTTACCTTCACGAAAATTGCATCAGTTCAGACATACGAACACCGATTTGGCTCAAATTTTACTCAGTGGTACATCTCACAGGCCTACACCCATTCAATGGAACAAATTGAATTTTTGCTCATAGCGCCCCCTACAGATTTATATATACAAAATTTTGTTCAGTTCGGACATACGAACACTGATTTGTCTCAAATCAATTGTCAATGTCCCAGGCCTAAACCCATTCATTAGAAGACACAAAATTTGGGGCTACAGTGCCACCTGCTGAACGATGAGCATACTTCCACTGGACGTGCCCTTGGCGAGGGCCTTTAGATGCCGCTTGCGGCTTTAATTATTATTATTATTATTTTTTTTTTTGTCTTACTTTTCTTTCTCCTGCGCTTTGAGCTCAATTTTGACCCTCTGAACATTTACGAAAACTCACCAAATTTTGCCTAAAATTCAGAAGTGTGAGAAATTGAATTTACATATAGGTTTCGTAGATGTCGGTAAAGAAATGTTGCGGCAGCGCCCCCTTGAAAAGTGGAAATGCATTGCGCCAATGGGAGCGCGTCCAACATAAAGTTTGTCGTAGAGCCACGAAAATCGGTAGACAGATTCATCATGAGGAGACAAACAAAAAATATTATTATGGCCACGCCCCTAAACCAACCCTTAGTCGGCCATATTGGATTGAAATTTCCAAAATGCTGAGTCAGCGTTTTCACTGAAGTTGTATTTTAACTATTTCCTACTAAGCCGTTTGGCCGAATGAGCTCAAAATCGGTGTACAGTATCTAGAGAAGTGGGGCATCAAAAGTTAGCCGAATTTTTTGAATCGGCATCACTGTTTTTTTGTGACAAGGCTGCAAACTTTGCAAAGTTTTTTTGAAAATTTACCATCATAAAAATTGCTTCAGCTCAGACATACGAACAGCGATTTGGCTGAAATTTGACTCAGACGTCCATCTCCCAGGCCTACACCCATTTATTAAAAGAAATTGAAATTTCGCACTATAGCGCCCCCTACAAATGTACATTTACAAAAATGACATCAGTTCGGACATACGAACACCGATTTGGCTCAAATTTGACTCAGACATCTGTCTCAAAGGCCTACACCTATTTATCAAAAGAAACTGAAATTTTGCACTACAGCGCCCCCTACAAAATTTTAAAATATTTTTTATTAAAATTGCTTCAGTTTGGACATACGAACACCAATTTGGCTCAAATTTGACTCAGACGTCTATATCTCAGGCCTACACCCATTTATCAGAAAAATTTTAAATTCGGCGCCATGGCGCCCCCTACAATGTTACCTTTACGAAAATTACTTCACGTTAGACATGCGAACACCAATTTGGCTCAAATTTGAATCAGTCGTCAATCTCCCAGGCCTACACCCATTTATCAAAAGAAATTGCCACTTCGCTCAGTAGCGCCCCCTACAAATTTACCTTCATGAAAATTGCATCAGTTCAGACATACGAACACCGATTTGGCTCAAATTTTACTCAGTGGTACATCTCACAGGCCTACACCCATTCAATGGAACAAATTGAATTTTTGCTCATAGCGCCCCCTACAGATTTATATATACAAAATTTTGTTCAGTTCGGACATACGAACACTGATTTGTCTCAAATCAATTGTCAATGTCCCAGGCCTAAACCCATTCATTAGAAGACACAAAATTTGGGGCTACAGCGCCACCTGCTGAACGATGAGCATACTTCCACTGGACGTGCCCTTGGCGAGGGCCTTTAGATGCCGCTTGCGGCTTTAATTTTGTATTGTACTTCTGGAGATGCACAATGAAAATAAATTTTAAAAAAGATAAAAAAAAAAAAAAAATAGTGAACTGCAGTCACACCTTTAAATCAAAGTTCACATGGCAGAGCAATTAACTCTCAGTAGAAGGTACAAATAAAATAAATAAAACCATAACTAGAAAAGCACTCTGAGAGCGCAGACCTCTGGAGATCAGTGCCCCCCGATCACCACTAAAATTTAATCATTTGTTCCTTGTGCCAGTATCAACATTTCCTGAAATTTTCATCCAAATCTGTACATAACTTTTTGAGTTATCGTGCACGCAGACAGACAGACAGACAGACAGACAGACCAACGCCGGCAAAAACATAACTTCCTTGGCGGAGGTAATAATCCCTAGAAATAGAAAGCATTAGTTCGTATTTCTAGAGACATTCATTGTAAGTCTATGGGGGCCAGAGCTCTTTGGGTAGTCAGCACCTAGTGGTCATCACTGGTATTACACTTGAAGAGACTTACGTATCGCTTAAATTTCAAGCTGCAGTCACTGACTGTCAGTCCATGCTCAATAGGTAATACAGTAGGTGACAAGAAAGCACCCCCCCATAAAACAAACTAAATAAAAAATGTCTGTTCTTGTTACACCCCTGAAAACAGGGGAGATAGAATCACACGAGTGATTTACCGTTGTTTTCCTCAGTGTGCACTTTAATGCAATCACAATAGTGACATATAACAAATAAAATTATGGTTACGTAATACAACATCAAAACTTGTGTAGCTTTAGCCTTATATATTAGCGCCACAAACGTGTACGGACATAAGATGGCGGAGTGCACTCACGACACATGGTATGATAATGTTCAGTTACAGTTAACAACAATAAAACTTATCTTAGCATTGCAAAAACTATAGCTAACAAACGGTTTTATGCTTCAACAAAGTACATTTCACAATATATGTTTATGTTTATGTTTATGCATTTGGCAGACGCTTTTTTCCAAAGCGACTTACAGGGGAAAACCAATTAAATCACTCAATCAATCAAATTTTATTTATATAGCGCCAGATCACAAAAAAAGTTATCTCATGACACTTTATATATAGAGTTGGTCAAAAACCAGACTCTAAGCCAATTTACAGAAACCCAACAGAATCCTCCAGGAGCAAACACTTGTGACTGGTGACAGTGGAAGGAAAAACTTCCCTTTAACAGCAGAAACCTGGAGCAGACCCAGACTCCTGGAGGATGGCCGTCTGCCTTGACCAGTTGGGGTTAAAGAGAGAGAGTAAAGAAAGAGAAAAAGAGAGAGCGATAGAGATAGAGACTGGGGGAGAAGGGGGGAGTAGGGGGAGACACATGGAGGCGGTTGAGGAAAAGTGAGTGGTGATGATGAGGGCAGGGAAGAGGCCGGACCACCGCAGCAGGTCCAGAAATAATCCTGGAAGAGTCTGTGATAATCCTGGGAAAAACCTTATTAGAATATTTAAGATGGAATGTTTGAAAGTGTTAGGATAGGAGGTGCTCTCGGAAGAGCTGGGTCTTCAGGAGCTTCTTGAAGATAGGCAGGGATGACTCTGTTCTTGTAGCACTTGGTAGAGCGTTCCACCAACGTGGAACGACCCATGAAAAGAGCCTGGATTGTCTTGTGCAAAGTCTGGGGACCACCAGATAACGTTCCCCAGATGAGCGGAGTGGTCGTGGGGCGACATAAGCTTTTATCAGTGCACCTAGGTAGGTAGGAGCAGACCCACTGAGAATTTTGTAGGCGAGGATTAAAGATTTGAATTTGATGCGGGCAGCTATGGGTAGCCAGTGTAACTCAATAAGTAACAGGGTGACATGTGCCCTTTTAGGCTGATTGAAGACCAGACACACTGCTGCATTCTGGACCATCTGTAGTGGTCTGACAACACAAGATGGGAGGCCCATTAGAAGAGCATTGCAGTAGTCAAGGCGGGAGATAACCATAGTCTGCACCAGGAGCTGGGTGGCCTGTTCGGTTAGGTATGGCCTGATCTTTCTTAGGTTGAACAGAGTGAAACGGCATGATCGGGTGACAGAAGCAACATGATCTGTGAAGGTCAACTGATTATCAATCATGACTCCCAGGTTACGTACTACACTGGTAGGAGCCAGAGGTATGGAGTCAATAGTGATGGAGATGTCCAGCTGTATGGTTGGCTTAGCTGGGAAGACCAGCAATTCAGTTTTGGACAGGTTCAGCTGAAGGTGATGGGCTTTCATCCATGCAGATATGTCAGAGAGACAATCTGAGATTCGCGCTGAGACTGTGGAGTCATCAGGTGGGAATGACAGATAGAGCTGGGTATCATCAGCATGGCAATGATATGAGTGGATGATCTGACTGAGTGAGGTGGTGTGTATAATATAATCACAGTTGACCGCAATTACCTGAAAACAGGGGAGATAGAATCACACAAGTGATTTACCATTGTTTTCCTCAGTGTGCACTTTAATGCAGTGAGGAGAAATGGCGCAATCCCTCTAGAGGTGAATAAAGACACACCTAATCAACCCCAGATAGTTTCAGGCATGCTAGTGGATCAGATTACCTTATCTGAAATGGCAAAGACATTTTTGTAACATGAACATTTTAACTATATTCCTATTGTTTTAAGACTTATGTGAATTAATATGAATTAATATTTATTGCAAACATTTTAGCTATTTTACTGTTTTTACACCTTAATCTTGTAATAAACTGAATCGCTGCAATCCTATATAAGGCATATAATGTTACAACAACCTATCACATTCTGTGTTACTGGGACACAGCGTGGAATGAACCTGCTCCTTCTGTAGAGGTGACTGGCTCATTCTGCGCAACGAATAACACAATAGCTCGTGGTGCCTAAGATGAGACTTAAAACCAGGGGGGACAGGGCTTTCTCTGTGGTCGGCCCCAGACTCTGGAATGCCCCCCCCCCCCCCCCCCCCCACACACACACACACACACATACATCCGAACAGCCCCCACAGTGGAGTGTTTTAAGGCTGAATCCCAATTCACCCCTTGGCCCTCCCCCTTACCCCTACCCCTCAGTTTTGGGCGTAGACGCGAAGGGGTAGCGTTGTCTTAATTAGTTGGAGGGGAAAGGCTAAGGCGGAGGGCTGTAAAGTCCTCGAAACAGAGATTTTCCAGGACCACACTATGTACGGAGGGATAGGAGAAATTTCCCATAATTCTGTTCAAATCATTGGCAAAATGGAAGTAAACACAGCCAAAAAGTGCAGCAGTGTAATGAAAGAAACACACAAATGTATATGTTTTCTTTGTAAACAGCTTAATCATTTGATCGTCCGTTTAATGCAGGTTCAATGTGTTATAGATCACTTTGCTTCGGTTTATAGTCGATAGCTGCAAAAAGATGCCCAAAGCCCATGGAACAGAGACAGTTACAGCTGCAGATGGCATGGGGAATACTTTTGGAAACAAAGTTGTCGCATCTGTTTATAGCAGCATCGATGACCGCTGAAGATGTAACAGGTCGCGAAGGGTTGTCCCATTTCATAGGGGTATGTTTCAACCCCTAACCCTTGCAGCTCTGTTTCAGGGGGTAGTGTCAAGTGCAAGGGCCAAGAGGTAGGAGTAAGGGGTGAATTGAGATTGGGCCTAAACCTCGTTTTAAGATCCCCTTTTATTCTCTAGCTTTTAACTCCACGTGAGTTGTGTGGTTCTCTGTATCTTTTATTTATTTATTTACTTTTATTGATTTTATCACTTCTTTACTACTTGATTTTGTGTTATTTAGAGCATTGCTGTAGTTTTTTGTACTTATTTATTGTTTTTAGTATTTCTTTTAATTGTTTTATTGTTTGTATGGTGTGAAGCACTTTGGTAACCTTCTTGTTGTTTAAATGTGCTACATAAATAAAGTGAATGAACAATTCTAATGACACCAATAAAATCCATAGTTTTTTGCATTGCAGTCATTCACTTTATGGTTGCTGAATGGGCACATGCCTTGAGGTACTTGGGCATGGAGGCAGATCCTTCTCCGACATAACGACTCAGTGCTGATAAGAAGGCCCAACAACACTTGAACTTCCTGAGAAAGCTCACAAGTTTAATGTCAACAGTTGCATGCTTTTCATTCCTTGAATCTGTTCCCGTGTTCATCATCACATCCTGGTTTAACTCTCAGACTGTGTATAAATAGTAGATGACCCCTTTGTATTAATGACAGAATCCTCTGATGGTCTTGTTAATGTAACTCCTCAAGTACAACTATAGCAAAGCTGTCTGTCAAGGAGAAAAATATGTTTCATTCAATAAACTCGAGCAGTGGTTTTTAAACATGATAGCAAAGATAATGCTAGCTGTCAATCAAACCCCACAAAGTGACCCGCATATACTTTTGGCTTTGGATGATGACAACTGGTGAGTTGGATAAAAAATGACTCTGTGACAATGGGAGGGGACGGGAACCAAAACAGTTTTTTCAGTACCAGGCTAAACATATGTAAGTCTGCTGTAAATTAGGCCCTTTTAACATGTGGGTTAATGAGGATCATTTGTGGAGTCAGTGCATACTGGTCATTCAGTCCAGTGCAGATTTTGACACTTATGTACTAACATCACTTTGTAATCTTGAATGTTGCTGCTTGGTTTACCTCTGAGTCTGCTCTTGGATCAGTATGTCAGGTAAAATATTTGGACAATCTCAAATGTAATCAATACTCCACATCCACGCAGTTAAAAGGAAAACCAACCTCATTTCCATCAGTCTTTACTGGTACTTCCATCAGGTCAACACTACACAGTCTGCCAACCCAGGAAAATCAGAACCTTTTTAACTCCCACTACCCTAAAAAGGCAAATAATAAAGTATCAAGACCTTTATAAATGCACTATGGCATTTAGAACACCAGTTCATTTTAGTCTGTCTCAATAATTTCTATTGGGTTTTGAGCCACATCTAAGATGATTTTCTGTCATGATAAACAATAAAGTTTTCTGATTCTGATTCTGTGAGTGGACTTTAACCTAACCCTAGATAGATAGATAGATAGATAGATAGATAGATAGATAGATAGATAGATAGATAGATAGATAGATAGATAGATAGATAGATAGATAGATAGATAGATAGATAGATAGATAGATAGATAGATAGATAGATAGATAGATACGAGGGCCGTTTAATAAGTTCATGGCCTCACCCAGAAATACTGGTTGTTATAATACAGGATTTTACATTCTTTCGTGATGGGATAGTGATGCTTGAACGTCCATGGACCAAGTGCATTGCTGTAAATGGAGATTATGTTGAAAAATAAAATATAAATTATCAGTCTGTGTTGTTCTGTTCTGGGTGAGGCCATGAACTTATTGAACGGCCCTCGTAGATAGATAGATAGATAGATAGATAGATAGATAGATAGATAGATAGATAGATAGATAGATAGATAGATAGATAGATAGATAGATAGATAGATAGATAGATAGATAGATAGATAGATAGATAGATAGATACTTTATTAATCCTGAGGAAAATCTCACACATTGAACCTTTAACCCATAAAGACCCAGAGACCCAGTGCTACTTTTATGTTAGTTCCTAAATTATTTTTTCCTCTATATTTAACCTCCCTTAAGTGATTTATTACCATTTATTGTTATATTATCCTCTGCATTTTGTGTTTATTCAGTGAAAATCTGGTATTTTTCTACATTTAATTCACCAGTCAGGTAGATGTTCATAAAAGCTTAGATTAAAGTTGAGGGTTTTTATATCAAAAAAAGAAAACTGAAGAAAAAGTGACTTTATTGCAAAATCTATCATTAACTGAACATAAAAAGGTGTCTCCATTCACTGTCATTGATCCAACTCCATGAATTTTACTGGTAAATTAATGTTGTAGAAGATGAAGTTTCCACGGTAACTACGGAGCTTCTGAACGTCCAAATGGGTCATATCTGATGATGATCATGAAAAGATGACAAACTGCATTTTACACCAATTATTCTATTAACAGGATTAGACAAACCGTTTAGATCAGTTGATGGTTTTGGTTGCCGGTGGCTCTTTGGGTCTTTATGGGTTAAAGTTATGCAATGGGATTTTCCAAAGTTTATTCACAGTCTCAGCATTCTTAAAAAACTGCTTAAAAGAACGTGCATGTGACACTTTACAGCTTTTAGCTGACGTTCTGGGATTTAACAGTTTTGAGTTTGGCCAAAAATTAAAACTGCTTAGTTATTTACAGAGAGATTGTTTATTTAATCTAATGATCTGCGGCCTACATTTCTGGTAAGCTCATACTTTCCATTTCATTCATACAGGGACAAGATGGGCACATTTCTTGGACAATACACCCACAGTTTTTGGTAGTGTGCTCCTGTAAGTGCAAGAGTGATGGCTGTGGGGAGTGGAGAGCTGTGTGGAACAGGTTTCTGCAGCTGGCTGAGTCATTATGAACCCCTGTATGCATCACATAGGACAGTGTTACAGGGACACTGAGGGAGAGAGAGAGAGAGACCTAGATAAACATCTCGCACCTTTGTATGGAAAATTAAAAACTGATGTGTGTGCATGTGGTGGGGCTGAGATGAAACAGGCAGAGATCGAAATTGAGAGAGAAAAGAGAGGGAGAGGGGAGGAAGAAACACAGACAGAGAAACAGACAGATGTATATAGATAGATTTCCCAATATATGGACAGGGGGAGTCCCCTGGCCTCAGCTTCAACAGGGCTTAGTCGACCCACCTCACACTGGGCTTTATCTCACATCATGAGTGGGCTTCTGTCAAAGCTGCTTGTCTTTAACTGAGTTGTGTTTATCATCATCTTCCCTAAAAAAGAGTCTCAGAGCTTCAAAATGGCATGGGGAGTCCCCCCTGTGTGTCTTTGCCAGTGTTGGTGAGGTTCTCCTGTTATATTTAACAGCATCGATATGCTATAGACGTTCATGAGCAATTTGTAGAGATTTAATGTGTACTGTACACTTCCAGGAACCATTCTGCTGACTAAAATAATACATTCTGGTGGACCCCCTATGTGTCATTTTCCTGCTTTGTGAGAAAATAGGTACAGTCCCAGCAAAAGCTGGATGCTGCTCTGTGCCTTTTATTTGGGAGAAAGTTGTGGTTTCAGTTTCAAATGAGCTGTTTGGCTCTGTCTTTAAGGGAGATTTTGATAAACAGTGAAACAGCATTTAAGGCAACTGAGTGAGATTAGATTTGCTTGAAATTGGATCGTGCGTGAAACAATAGATATTTAGTGACATCTGTGTGGCATATGAGCAACTGCACAAAAATGGATATGAGAGTAAAACAGATGGGAATGCAATGATTTTTGTCTGTCACATTACATTATATGAACTGGGTACATGGCCTTATTCATACAGATGACCTTCGGTAACCATTTTAGAATAGAATAGAATAGAATAGAATAGAATAGAATAGAATAGAATAGAATAGAATAGAATATCTTTATTTTCATTATGACATGCACAACAAAATTAAAAGTGCCATCCAATCTGTACATCTTATATAAAATCTACAATAAACATACAAATAAAAAATGCTAAAATAAGTTTTGAGTCTTCTCTCCCAGGTACATATCCACGTTTCATTCTAAAACTGCACTAAACCTTACATACAGTATTTTACTGTGTTAGGGTCTCAGTCTGTGTGGTACTGATATGTAAATCAGTTTTACAAATTAGCATTTTCTGAAAGTGCACACACTCAGTAGTCAGATCACACCTTAAAATCTAATCATTAAGTCATGATGTCCAGCACTATAGTATGTGTACAGTTATAATCAGGAAATGTTAACTGTAAATGTCCACTACACTAAAGAAAAGTTTTCTCGCATTTGTTTCAGTAAATCTTTTTAGACAATAAAATAAAAAATTAAGTGACTGTTGGACAATATCACCATATGGATAATAGATGTTTAATAAGTTTAATAAGCTGTTATATATTGGTTTAACCGAATTTTCAGATGAAGATTAAAACACATGTATAAGAACCACATTATTATTGTTATGGTATTTATAATTCTGTGGAACTTTTTTTTTTGGATGATTTTCAAAATAATTGCTTTGCGTTATAGTTTATTTTCATTGCGTCCTCTCTCCTTTCCTCATTTTTATTTTCTGTTGCTGGAAAATATGTAAGTTGTAAATAGAGTTGGCAGAAAATTAAATGTTTATAAGAATACAGTGGTTGCACTTTTCTGTATCAGATCATCATTGATATACATTATGTTTAATGGTAGAAAGAAGCAGCAATGACTCTTGACTGTGTGTAGTGTGTAGGAATGTGAGTTCTCTATAAAGAATTAATATTTACGAGAGTTTGCTTATTCTTGAATGAAGAACAAGATAATCTACACTTTTAGGTTCATTGATGTCAAAGCAAATTTGACTGATCAGCCATGACGTACGGCCACAGACAGTATTAATGTGGATTATTTCATTACTATGGCATCTTTCAGTGCAGTTCAGGACTGAGTTTATATAGCGCATTTTCTACACTTTAATGGTGCAATGGTCCAAAGCGCTTTACAATTCCACCCATTCACACACACATTCATACACCATGGCTGCCAGGCTCTGCTGGGAGCAATTTAGGGTTTAGTGTCTTGCCCAAGGACACTTCGACATGTCAGACAGTCAGAGCCAGGATTCGAACCGTCGACTCTTTAGTCAAAGGACGACCCGCTCTACCAGCTGAGCCACAGCCACAACAAATGCACATTTAGGTTTTTAAGTTAATGTATTGGACAAAATGGGCAAAAGTAAGGATCTGACAAACTCTGACAAAGGTCCAAATTGTGATGACCATATGCTTGGGTCAGAGCGTCTACAGACTGCAGGTCATGTTGGGTGTTGGGTCTGTGTTACTCAGTAACTACCAAAAGTGGTTTAAGGAAAGATGTCTGCATCACAGCCAAACCAACCATGTGTGGGAACACACACTAACATTATTACACCTGACTAGCATTATGTAGGTCCCCTTATGCTGCTGAAAACAGCACTACCCCAACATCCATCCATCCATCCATCAGTTGCTAAAGCCTATCAATTAATTAATAATCAATTTTATTTCTACTGTAAGTGATGTGTGTGTGTCTGACAGAACAAATCAGTCAGAACAGGTACAGGGTCTTTCTCATAACTTTTTAGTCAGCTCCAACACACAGTACAGTCCAACTCAACTGTCCGTCTACCTCCTTAATCCCCCATCTCCCCAAACAGCCCCCCCCCCCAGGTGGGATGCCTCATAACAGAATATCCACTTCACATAACTGTAAACTTATGTATGTAAACATCATACAGTAATTACGTGAGAACACACTAAAGCCATGTCTGTATAAGATCATCATAAACATGTCTTTACTATTACTGTGCTTATGTTAACCCCAAAATATTTGCTTATTATTAACATTTCCCATTTTCACTCTTACACTACTTCTGTCACAGGTCATAATGTTATGGCTGATCAGTCCACGTATTGTTGTTTGAAATTTCTTGTGGTACCAATGAAGAAAAGAAATAAAGTTGCAAAGACAAAAACTGTCTTTTGTGAATTAATTCAGAAGGAAACCAGTCTGACAGAGTACATGGGTAATCTGATTACAGTGACTCCCAGAAGAAAGGGTGTTGGCTATTTTTATGCAAAGTAATCTGTGTAAAAGGAGGCAATTCTATCTGTTGTGGTCAGCAGAGGAATGTGTGCCAGACTTTTAATACTGTAAAAGTGATTCAGTTCTGTGAATGATGTATATTTACATATAGTTATAACCATAACGATAGTATTATTTGAAGAGGTCTGTGGTTTGCCGGTTCACCCATTCACTAATAAATTGTGACGGCTGTTCCTGGCCTGTTCTACTGTTTTGGAATGACTCTGACATTGCTGAGCTGGTTTTGTCATGACTGTCACTATTTATGCACAAATGTGTCAGGATCTGTGAGGGGATGTTTTATAAATGTTTATAGGGTTATAAGATATCTTTCCCAGAACCTCCTGGGGATAGTCCAGTGGTGCTGGAAAGATTAATAAATACTCATTTAGAAGAAACAGTTCAGTTAAAGATATTTTTTGCTGCAAAATCAAACTTTTCAAGGTTTAATGACATGATATGATCCTGTCCCCTGTACAATTTACATTATTAATCAACTAATTGTTATAAAAGGTGACAGAACAAACTAAGTATCGATTTCTTCCTGTATCTGTCAAAGACAGCAGCTTCCTTTTTTTTTACTTCACACATGGGACTTGCTGGTTTGTGAAAACTTGGGTTTTATAAATGAATTCAAATGAGTTCATGCCATTCATTTTTTTCCCATCGGCTACATGTAACATGGGAGTATTATGCATATATATATATATATATATATATATATATATATATATATATATATATATATATATATATATATGTACACACACACACACCACACACACACACATATATATGTATATATATATATACATATATATGTATGTGTGTGTGTGTGTATATATATATATATATATATATATATATATATATATATATATATATATATATATATATATATATATATATACATGTGTATATGTATATGTATAGTGGCAATAATGCACAGTATAAAAAGAAAACAAAACAATCAAGAATACCTGTTCTGAATGATTTTAAGAAGCAAAAAATACACTGTATTAAATAAATGCTACATTTCTGTACCTTGACCATGAAATGTCCATACATGTAATACTTTAGCGCCCTCTTTTGGTGTAAAGACGAAAGTGCAAAAACGGGGCCTGAATTAAAATAAGGAAGCTGCATGCAGGGTTTGTGTTTGGTTAAAGTGAATATGAATATTAGCGATTTTTTTATGAAAATAACTATTATAGAGTCATACAATTGTAAATCCACTCGATCGTCACTTATCATCCACTATAACCATAGACCAGTGGTTCTTAACCTGGGTTCGATCGAACCCTAGGGGTTCGGTGAGTCAGTCTCAGGGGTTCGGCAGAGGTCAAGACACACACTCGCCTCATTAGTCGGGTGTGTGTGTCGGGCTAGGTCCGTGCATGTAAACAAACGGCTTCGGAGACTCTTTCTCTGATTGACATCCAATATATGCGGTGTATTGTTGTTGCTTATAGCACTACAACACATCCGGAAGTGTTTATAATCTCTTCCACTCGTCTGACGATGAATTATTTGAGTATTTTCCACATCGTTGTTATGACTTTTGCTACTTCCTGTTAACCACGGAGGCAGCCATGTGTAGCGTTTGTTTACATTTTTCGGTCACCGCACTGGTCAGTTACAATCATGTGACGACCGACGCACCGTCGCGGATGGAGAAATCGTATTACGCTAAAGCCGAGCTAGTGCCGTAATAAGGATGCTGGACATAAAAACGAAGAAAAGGAACAGACTTTGCTGTGAAAATGGCAAGAGAGTGGCACTTACCAAGGTGAAGCCACGCATTTCTGAACTGGTCTGTCAAAGGCAACAGCAGAAGTCACACTCATTTGCAGTAAATATTCATTATTATTGTAGCCTGATGGAAATTAGGTGATGGGTGTGTGTTAAAATGTTAAAAATGATAAATAGCATAAATACAGTAAGTTCATTATTGGAATACAAAAATTAAAACCATTTCAGTGTGGTAGTATTAAAAAAGGTCATGTCTTTGTGAAAAGGTATGTAATTTGTTGTGAGTTCATGCACTGTATTGGTTTTGTTCTTTGAACACAGTGATGTTAATGCACGGTTCATTTTGTGCACCAGTAAAACATATACCTGTGTCTTCAATTTGGAAAAAAATCATATTTTATTTTTTAATAAAGAAGGGTTCGGTGAATGCGCATATGAAACTGGTGGGGTTCAGTACCTCCAACAAGGTTAAGAACCACTGCCATAGACTGAATTATGGGGGGTTTGGGGTGGGGGTGGGGTGGTCTGTACCCCCAGATGAAGACCCAGACCCCCTAAAATCAATAATAATTTTCCAAGGAGATAAACTTCCTTTGCGTCCATTCTCATTTTATTGTGAATAATAAAGTACAATCAGTGACAGTGTTGTGTTTACACTTCACATGAATTAGTTCAAAGTTTAGTTCATACAGAATAAAATAAATTCATTCACCTTCGTTGTTCACCATCTCAATTGAGAACTAGTTAACATTCAGTTAATAAAAAAAAAAAAATTAAAGTGGAGGAAAACTGAGTATTTCTGCACTTATCTTTCCAAATAAACCCTCTTCATATTATTGCCCATCACTACTATCCCCAACTGTTGTGAATATTGTTTACACTCATTTCATTGATCACAGCTGAGGCACTAACCCCATATTACCAAGAATCTATCTGGACCTAAAACATTCAGAATCTCACAAAAAGTCTGAACCGGTTCAAGTTCTTTAGTTATAAATGTGCTCTAACTATTAAAATCTTAAAATTTAATCTAAAAAAAATATTTCATGAAGCAGGATGTAGACTGTTTGTAAATGTATTACTTTTACTTGTAATTAGTATTGTATTTCAGTGCACTAAACCCCACACTTTTTGAGTGTGTGTTAGCCTCACTTATCTTACACTTTAACACTGAATGTGGTGGTGAGTGCGGCTGCTCATATTGATGTGGTAGTGGACCACGAGGGTCATAGAAGAAGTGAAGGTAGTACCCCCCAATTATGGAGGGGTAATTTGTTCTCTGTCTATAACTGCCATAAAAATGTTTTCTTTGTCAGTTTCACAGTATTGTTGTAACGATACTCCTACTCATTCACTCTCTGTTCGATCGACCACCACTGCTCTCTGTAGACCGGGGGTGTCATTGTCATTATAATTCAAGGGCCACATTCAACCTAATGTGATCTGAAGTGGACCAGACCAGTAAAACAATAACAGTGAAAAAAGAAAAAATACATTATGATAATGTTTACATCAACAAAGTTTCCTTAAAAATAGGAACAACATGACCAACCTAACGTTTCTTTTTTTAAAAAGTGCAATTTTAACAACATTATGTCTCAGTTTATCATTGACACATGTGCAATACAACTTACAGATCTGAGTGGATCTACAAATACACAAAACATTTAGGAACAGGAAGAATATTGGTAAAATTACAGTTCTCTAAAGACATTTCAGGTTGTTCATATTTGTCCAAGTTATTCACATTTTTGGTGAAAGGATATGCACCTTATAATGGATTGTGATTGTAAATGCAAACTTTTTAAATGGAATTTTACTTTTTTACACTAAAACAAATAGAAATATTTGGAGTTGTCATTATTTACAGGTTGTTATAATAGTATTTTACAGGTCTGATCCACTTTAGATCATATTGGTCTGAACCTGAACTAAAAAGATTTTGACACCATTCATTGTTAATAGGTTCATTGTCAGTTTTGTAATTTCTGCATTTCATAAATTGATCCCATGGGCCGGATTGGACCCTTTGGCGGGCCGGTTTTGGCCCACTGGTCATACGTTTGACTCCTGTGCTATAGACTGCATGACAGATGTACTTTGTGACTGTTTGTTTCTGGGTTGTGATTGGTCGTTCCAATCTCCCTCTGTTTGATCGACCACCACTGTTCTCTGTAGACAGGGGGTGTCAATGTCATTATAATTCAGGGGCCACATTCAACCTAATATGATCTGAAGTGGACCAGGCCAGTAAAATAATAACAGTGAAAAAAAAAAAAAATTACATTATGAAAATGTTTACATCAACAAAGTTTCCTCAAAAATAGGAATAACATGAACAACCTAACATTTCTTTTAAAAAAAAGTGCAATTTTAACAATATTATGTCTCAGTTTATCATTTACACATGTGCATTACAACTTACTGTTAAGGCACGACACTCTGGCATGGACCCAAATGCATGAGACACTCGAGGTACAGTGGTTAAAGGATTTTATTTTAACAAGAATCCAAAAATACAAAAACAGATGAACAAAGGGAGGAAGCACAACATGCTCAATAAAAAACTAAATAACCTAATGAACAAAAGGAGGGAACTCAACGTGCTCAATATAAAACTAAAAAACCTGATGTACAAAAAACACTTGGAACAAGAATCTAGATCAGGGGTCTCAAACTCAGATCCTCGAGGGCCGGTATCCTGCATGTTTTACTTGTTTCCCTCTTCCAGCACACCTGACGGTCGTTATCAGGCTTCTGCAGAGCTTGATGGTAGGCTTATCATTTGAATCAGGTGTGTTGGAAGAGGGATACATCTAAAACATGCAGGATAGTGGCCCTCGAGGACCGGAGTTTGAGACCCCTGATCTAGATACTTAGCACAAGATGGGCTTCATGGGGTAAAAAAGACAATGCACAGACAACTGACAAAGGGAGCGGGGAGAATATGTAGGGAAGGCAGGGGTCACAAACAGGTGCGGGCAATTACAGGAGGAACACCAGGTGCAGGTAATGAGGGAATTAGGGAAGACAAAGACAAGACTGACAGAGTGCAGACAAAACAGGAAGACGACCACCATCACCAAAACAAAACAGGAAGAGACAAAAACCAAAACCCCTAAACTGAATCAACATAAACGTTGATGCATGACACTTACAGATTACAGTAGGTCTACAAATACACAAAACATTTAGTAACAGGCAGAGTATTGATGAAATTGCAGTTCCCTAAAGACATTTTAGATTGTTCATATGTGTTCAAGTTATTCACATTTTTGGTGAAAGGACAGTTTGTAAAAGCAAACTTTTTAAATTGAATTTTTCTTTTTTTACACTAAAACAAATCAAAATATTTGGAGTTGTCATTATTTACAGGTTGTTATAATAGTATTTTATTGGTCTGATCCACTTTAGATCATAGTGGTCTGAACTTAGAACCTGAACTAAAAAGATTTTGACACCAATGATTGTTAATATGTTCATTGTCCTTTTTATAATTTTTGTATTTCATAAATTGATCCTATGGGCTGGATTGGACCCTTTGACGGACTGGTTTTGGCCAGCGGGTTGTATGTTGGACACTTGTGCTATAGACTGCATGACAGATGGACTTTGTGACTGTTTGTTTCTGGGTTGTGATTGGTCGTTCCAATCTCCCTCTGTTTGATCGACCACCACTGTTCTCTGTAGACAGGGGGTGTCAATGTCATTATAATTCAGGGGCCACATTCAACCTAATATGATCTGAAGTGGACCAGGCCAGTAAAATAATAACAGTGAAAAAAAAAAAAAAATTACATTATGAAAATGTTTACATCAACAAAGTTTCCTCAAAAATAGGAATAACATGAACAACCTAACATTTCTTTTAAAAAAAAAGTGCAATTTTAACAATATTATGTCTCAGTTTATCATTTACACATGTGCATTACAGCTTACTGTTAAGGCACGACACTCTGGCATGGACCCAAATGCACGAGACACTCAAGGTACAGTGGTTAAAGGATTTTATTTTAACAAGAATCCAAAAATACAAAAACAGATGAACAAAGGGAGGAAGCACAACATGCTCAATAAAAAACTAAATAACCTAATGAACAAAAGGAGGGAACTCAACGTGCACAATATAAAACTAAAAAACCTGATGTACAAAAAACACTTGGAACAAGAATCTAGATCAGGGGTCTCAAACTCAGATCCTCGAGGGCCAGTATCCTGCATGTTTTACTTGTTTCCCTCTTCCAGCACACCTGACAGTCGTTATCAGGCTTCTGCAGAGCTTGATGGTAGGCTTATCATTTGAATCAGGTGTGTTGGAAGAGGGATACATCTAAAACATGCAGGATAGTGGCCCTCGAGGACCGGAGTTTGAGACCCCTGATCTAGATACTTAGCACAAGATGGGCTTCATGGGGTAAAAAAGACAATGCACAGACAACTGACAAAGGGAGCGGGGAGAATATGTAGGGAAGGCAGGGGTCACAAACAGGTGCGGGCAATTACAGGAGGAACACCAGGTGCAGGTAATGAGGGAATTAGGGAAGACAAAGACAAGACTGACAGAGTGCAGACAAAACAGGAAGACGACCACCATCACCAAAACAAAACAGGAAGAGACAAAAACCAAAACCCCTAAACTGAATCAACATAAACGTTGACGCATGACACTTACAGATTACAGTAGGTCTACAAATACACAAAACATTTAGTAACAGGCAGAGTATTGATGAAATTGCAGTTCCCTAAAGACATTTTAGATTGTTCATATGTGTTCAAGTTATTCACATTTTTGGTGAAAGGACAGTTTGTAAAAGCAAACTTTTTAAATTGAATTTTTCTTTTTTACACTAAAACAAATCAAAATATTTGGAGTTGTCATTATTTACAGGTTGTTATAATAGTATTTTATTGGTCTGATCCACTTTAGATCATAGTGGTCTGAACTAAGAACCTGAACTAAAAAGATTTTGACACCAATGATTGTTAATATGTTCATTGTCCTTTTTATAATTTTTGTATTTCATAAATTGATCCTATGGGCTGGATTGGACCCTTTGACGGACTGGTTTTGGCCAGCGGGTTGTATGTTGGACACTTGTGCTATAGACTGCATGACAGATGGACTTTGTGACTGTTTGCACTCTTTGCACTAATTGGTTAATTGGTTAATCTAAATTGCCCACAGGTGTGAATGTGAGAGTGATTGTTTGTCTCTATATGTTCAGCCCTGATCATGATCTTGCGACTTGTCCAGAGTGTACCCCGCCTTCGCCCCTATGTAGCTGGGATAGGCTCCAAGCGACCCCCGTGACCCTAGTGAGGATAAAGCGGGTTCAGATAATGAATGAATGAATGAATGTTTCTGGGTTGTGATTGGTCATTCCAGCCGTCAGTCACCTGTTTTTATAACTTTAAATCACTTACTATTAACAAACTGATCAGAAAGATGAGAATTTCACCATAAGTATGTCTGATAAAATCTGCATAAAAAGCTTTTGGAAGAATGTTCTAGATGTGAGCTTGAAGGTTTCAGTTTGTCTGAGGTCTCATTAAGCGGACAGGATTGACGAGCTACACTACAACCAGCCACCAGGGGGAGTTGAAAAGGTTTGGATTTAAACGTTAAATCCTCTCACATCCACCATCACACAGAAAAAAAAAAAAAAAAAAACATACGATATTCAGTTGGAGCTGCTTTAGCTTTGACTGCTAGATGATTTCACTGTTTATGGCGCTCAATATTTATGCATTATGTAAATGTCAAAATACTTATTTCTGTCAAGAGTTGTATGTGGCAAGATCATGAAGATCTCTTGGTTTTGGGAAAATCAGAGCACATCTCATAAATTCTTAATGTGGTTCAGGTCTGAACTCTACGGTGTCCAATCCATGGGTGAAAATATTGTCTCATGCTCCTGAACCACGCTTTCATAATCTGATCCTGATGAATCCTGGTGTTGTCGTCTTGGAATATGTGAGGTTATAAACCTGGTCATTCAGTTTTTTCACGTTCAGCTGACCTCATTTTATGGACGCGTTACTGAACCTAGACCTGATCAACTGAACCAACCCTAGATCATAACCCCATATCATCTGGACTCATCAGACCACATGACCTTTTCCCATTGAAACACAGTCCAACCTTTATTCAAACTGATGGTTGTTTAAGAAATGAGACGCTACTGCATCAGTCAAAGAACTTGTTGCAGTTCAAACATTACTGCAGTAACTACCCAAAGAAAAGACCTGAAGTATTTGCTGAGCTAAATCCAAGTGGCAGCTTGTTTTATATTTACCCCATGAATTCATGAATTAAAAAAAAAAAAAAAAATTTCCCCCATTTACTGATAATGGGCAAAATTTCAAATGTTTGTAGCTGCAAAACTATTGGTTGAAATCATGTCAAATTGGGTTTATAGATTGCCAGTGACCCAGAATAGATGTGGTTATACTTTGGGAAAAGTAAGTCAAAGTTCAAATTTTTAATACATTTTTTAAATCTTTTTTTTCCTCCCATTTACTTATAATGGGCAAAATTTCAAATGTCTATCAAAACATCAATTTTGTTTCAATTTTCTTCAAATTTGGCACATATATAGAGGCAATTGATATGCTGACATCAGCACATGCAAAGACGTGATGACATCAGCTGGATCGATGCCAAAATAAGCTACAGTATGTGTGAGGGGCGGGGTTTGTTGTGCCTAGGACCACTTGTTATTATCATTTTTGGCCCAACAGTGTATATACAGCACAGTCTGTCTCATCTTTGTTGAGTGTATTGAAGAAACTAACTCTGATGGAGTGGAAATGTTACCCTTTAATGTTATCTCTTTAATATGATAAAATCAATAACAATCAATAATAACTTCCCAGTCTCAGTTGGTCTGTTTGTACAGTGGAGTTTGATTCTAACATCTATGTTTACAATAAAATTGGAGGTGCAATATTCTGCACCTGTCTTTTTCTGATTCTACCAGCAGAGAGTGACATAGTTTAAATGTTCTGTAGGGATGTGCATCCAATTTATTCTTCACCTCGTGTGTGTCTTTTTAAGAAAAGTGATATGATGAGAAGTAATTGATCTAATAAACTCTATATGTTATTTTCAATTATAGGATAAAAATGTGATATAGCTGTTCTGCAGTATTTGAGATGAACAGATTATACAGTGTTTCTGACCTGTACATCCAGAATATATTGTTATAGGTTGAAGATTATGTTTCAGAATGTGATAAAAGATTACTAGAAATGTTTGCTTATGTACTTTAAAAATATTTACATCCAATTATGACATGCTCACCAATCATAAGACTGATCATGTAAAGGTTTCACATTTATTGCCACTACTTGGGCTCTAGTGTTACTGTGTTTATCTGTGAAACACAAGTAAATTAGGTAAGAAATGCTCACCTAATTTTCTCAGTATGATCTGAACATGGCAGCAGTTTTGTCTTATTTTTATCTTAAATGTGGTTCATTAGTTTTTTGATGCAGTTTAACACAAGATAAGTTACATATTTTTTTCTGACTGTTCAGATCTTGTTGCTGCAACATATAAGGATGTACAGCATCAGCTTTTTTTCCACTTGCTATGCCAGACTGTAGATATTTACATGGAGTTTGGAGACTTTTTCTAATTCACTATAAAGCCACTTCCAGCCAGAGCAGAGGCAGTGTGGAAAACAAAGCAAAAGCACTGGTGAATATCAGCTACTGCTGCTGGAACTAAAGGCCTGTCTTCAGTCTGTCCCAGCTGTGTTAGATGATGATGATGATGTTGACGATGAAGTCATGTCTCCAGCATTACCAAGTTCTTCCACAAAACTGGGTGAAACGTTTCTCATAGCTATATTACGTCTGAAGAGTCCCTTACGGGGAACGAACACAAAAAAAGTAGGTGACTGTGTTGAGTAATCATGGTGCTACAGCCAACCTCAACACAGAATTTACCCACACACTAAACTGTCACACAGCTGACGCTTTAGTTTTTGGTTGTGGTTTTAATAATCTGGAATTATAGGGGTGAAGTAATTTATTGTAACATATGGTTAGCCTCATAGCATAACTGCCTAAGTCATACACAAATGGACAAAAGGAATCTGGGATACAAAACAATAATGATAAATGTCATAATATAGTTTTATATTAGGATAAATATCATTGCATTGGTTAGTTTGGTTTAAATTGTTATTTTTGCTTCCAAAATGCCTCAGACATGGTTTTTACTTAATTTCTCTCAACACTGATTACCTCCGCCAGGAGGTATTGGGATCGCTTTGCTTTGTGTGTGTTTGTTTGTTAGCAAGATACCTCAAAAAGTTATGGACGGATTTTCAGGAAATTTTCAGGAAATGCTGATACTGGCACAAGGAAGAAATAATTCAATTTTGGTGGTGATCGGGGGTGGGGGGTGGGCCCACAGGGGGGGCCCCACTGATCATCCCTGGCGGAGGTCTGCGCTCTCTGAGTGCTTTTCTAGAAAAGACAGCACAGACCTCCGCCAGGGTCGATCAGTGGGGCCCCCCTGTGGGCCCCACCCACCCCCGATCACCACCAAAATTTAATCATTTCTTCCTTGTGCCTGTATCAACATTTCCTGAAAATTTCATGAAAATCCATCCATAACTTTTTGAGGTATCTTGCTAACAAACAAACACACTTTTTTTGTGTGTTTTTTTTTTTTTTTTTTAAATCCATGACTGTTATTTTAAATATTCTACCTCTCAATTTCTAAAATATTTTTCAAGCTCTGACTGTAAATAATAATTTTCTACCACAACTAACCACCTACTTTCTTCACATCCCACTTAAGGAAGAAAAATCTCCTATTAAATTTATAAACTATATGGACATAAATATTGGGACACATCATGTCTACAGCTGTAAGATGTCCTGTTCATGCTGATTTGAGATATAAATGTCAATATTAATAAACAATATGACATTTATCACAATATAAAATTATCTTATGATGTTTATCATTATTGGTTTGTATCCCAGACCCCTGTAAGAAAAGAAACATCCTAACTGAATGTGTCCCAATACTTTTGTCCATTTGTGTATAAGTTACATAATTATGCCATGAGACTAACTACATGCAATTTATACAGTCGTGGAAAAAAAATTATTAGAACACCCCTTGTTTTCTTCAATTTCTTGTTCATTTTAATATCTGATCGAGCTAAAGGTACATTTCTTTGGACAAATATAATGATAACAACAAAAATAGTTCTTAAGTGTTTAATTTCAGAGCTGATATCGAGACACTTTCCATGTTTTCTTGATAATAACCAAAATCACTTCAGTTCTTACATCAATATCTATGGCATTGTACTGACAAAACAGTGCTTTTAGGCATTCCATGTTTTCTTTTCTTAGTCACAAATTACCAACAGGAGTTAGTACTTGATTGCATAACCATTGTTTTTGATGACTTTTGATAGTCTTATAATTTTTTTCCACAACAGTATTTCAGTGTATACACGTACCCTCGAGGATGAAGTTCAGATGAATGACTAAATGAGAAAAAAAAAAATGGTGGTCTAATAATTTTTTCCTTGACTGTATAACTTCAGTTCTAAAAGGTTACATTATTGTCAAATAATACAAGTACTAGTTTTAAGAGGTTAAAACCAAGGTCACATTTAGAAGATTATTAAAGCCTGTCTCATTCCAACAAGCTTGATCTGCAGCTTGATGTGTCAGAACGAAGGAAAACTGGGTATGACAGGAATGTGAACATACGAAGTTTACCGTTAAGCGATTTTTCAAGAAGTCATAACTGTGAACAGCATCCGACCACAGCATCCTCTGGGTTGGTAGATGAGACTAACTATAAGTTATCGTGCCTCATTGGTGGTTTAACCCAAAACGACCCAGAGCTACTTTTGTGGCAGTTTTAAAATGGATTTTCCTTTCTGTTTAACTTTTCTTCAGCTATTTATCATTTATTATAATACAGTATTATCCTCTGTATTTTGCATTTCTCAGTATGAATCAGGCATTTTCCTATATTTAATTCACTGATCATGTAAATGTACATAAAAGCTCAGAGTAAAGTTAAAGGTTATACCAAATCAGAAAGAAATGACAAAAAAGTGACTTTTAAAGCAAACTATATCATTAACTGAACATAAAATCAAGCACCTACAACTTCTGTCATTGATCCAACTCCATGGTTTTACTGGTGAATCAATGCTGTAGAAGATGACAGTGTTTCCACGTTCACTACGAAGCCTCTGAACGTCCAAATGGATCTTATCTGATGACCGTGAAAAGATGATTTACATGTATTAATATGATTAGTGTTTCAACAGTTATTTAATATTTTAGATCAGTAGATGCTTTTGGGCGGCTTTGGATGTTTAGGTCTTTATGGGTTAACAAAAAAAAGTTTTAAGATAAGTCAGTAACTCAGCAGTGTACAATTACGCAGTCAGTTTTGTTGTTTTTTTCACTCTTTTTGCATGCCACATATAGCGATAAATAGAACTGGCGTAAAGTAGGTCAGTTCCATGCCAGCTTAAGACATTATCCCCTTTCACCAGACTCACTGGAAACTAAACAATGTGTCATATAGTTGATTTAATTAAAACTGTTGAACATGTGTCCATTCATGTTTCCATTTATCGTTTTCCACTATGATTATATGAGTAACTTGTGGTTTAAGCAGAAATGGCTGAAATGAATTGCGATGCTCATTAGTGTGTGTGTGTGTGTGTGTGTGTGTGGGGGGGGGTGTTGAAGGGATGTCTAGTTAACAGACTCAAGAAGGCGCAAGCTCTTTCACAAAAATCAACCTGCACAAAGCAAGACCCTCTTAATGTTCACACAGGAAGGAAGTACACGTCAGACCTGCTTCTGTTTCATCCCCTCAGCTGTGCCTGACTTGTACAGCTTTATGCACTGCACTTACATACGTGTTGTGGTGAAAAGCAGCACAATGAAGGTGTTAAAGTGAAAAAAAAAATGCAGTCGAAGTGCAGTTGTGTTACAGTCTGTAATTTTACACCTTAATTTAACTTGGCAAGAGACATTAAAAGCACCTTTCATATCACAATGTCTTCTGTCACACTTTTACCACAATGGAATATATGGAAATCAAACTCAAAATCAGGAGCAAAACAAGACATGATACAGATCCAAAACCAAAACCACACTGAGTTGGTGTCTTATCTAAATACTTTCCAGTGGTCATGACCAAAAATCATGTGGGTGTATTTTATATGACACACAGTTAAAACATGAAATATTTTCAGGTTTCAATGAATGTCATTAACAGATGAACTCAAAAATAGGAACTTAAATTAATTGCCTTAAAATAAGTATCATAAAGGCTACACTTTTATGACAAGCACACATTTAGATATCAGCAGTACAGCATCAGGTTTACACCAAAATAAATATTTAAGACATGCTACAAACAATCCCATTAGTGTTAACCCATTCATATCATCACCTATATCATTTTTATACTGTCATTACATTTCACACTGAAACACACTTGATATAAAATTCTTATGGGTAAACTGATGAGTAAGATATACTCCTGCCTGAGACATTCTGAGCAATTTACATTCTTTCATTTGAGTAAAATTAGTTAAAAGTTGCACGAAACACTTAAAACCAAGCATGTGAACACTTCAGATCTTATAGAGCCCAAAGAAGTTGACATAATGTTCATGATGAAGATTAGCGATATGTGATACGTTCACATAAACTCTGTCATATTTCTCTAACTGCATGGCGGCGGCGAGATAACTGTCGGTGTTCCAGGCCGGGCCCTGATGCTGAGAGCAGACACCTTTCTTATTGGCCACCATCAGCCTCAAAGGTATGGGATGCCCTGCTCTCCTCACAAACACAGTGTGATTAAATGAGGGTTTGGGACAGTGTGTGAAGGACATCTCCACTCTGGAGTAAACGTGGTACAGTCCGGTCTCATTGACCTGCAGACCACCATCTTCCCTCCTGTAAGACACGCCTCCAGATGTGAACGCCCGTCCTGCCTTTGACTCCCAGCGTAAGGTGTGAGGGAGCACATGGGAGTCAAATTTCCCTGAAAAAGTAGAGAAATGGTGTTATTTCTTTCAGCCTCATACAGATTATAATACCAGATGCTTATGCTGCCTTCATGTGCTATGGGAATAAAGGTAACTACTAGGCTACGAACTCAAAAATTGCACATGAACGCCCGCTCATGTTGTATTTTCCATTGGAGAACTGGGAAAAATTTTGCTACACGAGTTCTTAAGATGAAAATGACCTTTGAAGTTTTCAAGATGGTGGGGAGCAATGAAGGATTAATCGCTTATGACAAACACTACTGTTATAAACGTTCTGCTGCTGTTAGCTGATGATTTTGCACATTTATGGTATACACAATTTGCAAACAATTAAACAAATAAATAGAGTTTGCATGTTCTCTCAAGGTTCTCTGGCCTCCAAAGATATGCATTAATAGGTTAATTGGTTCAAGCTAAATTGCCTATTGGTGTGAATGTGAGAGTGGCTGGTTGTTCATCTCTATATACAGTCATGGAAATAATTATTAGACCTCCCTTGTTTTCTTTAATTTCTTGTTCATTTTAATGCCTGGTACAACTAAAGGTACATTTGTTTGGACAAATATAATGATAACAACAAAAATAGCTTATAAGAGTTTAATTTCAGAGCTGATATCTATCCATTTTCCATGTTTTCTTGATAATAACCAAAATCACTTCAGTTCTTACATCAATGTCTATGGCACTGTACTGCCAAAACAGTGCTTTTAGGCATTCCATGTTTTCTTTTCTGTCTGTTTTAGTCACATGATACACACAGGAGTTACTTGATTGCCTAACCATTGTTTTTGATGACTTTTGATGGTCTAATCTTTTTTTCCATGACTGTATGTCAATGTATACATGTACCCTTGAGGATAAAGTTCAGATGAATGACTTAATGAAAAAAAAAGAAAAAAACATGCTGTAGCAGATGAATTAACACGTCCAAAAATTGTTGTCATTTTTCTTTCAGTATGACAACAAAAGCATTTAAACACCATGCACTGGTAATTTCAAATTCAAAAGTGGAAAAGTGCATTTTCCCAACAGCACATGAAGGCAGCATTAGATTAAACTAAAATGTTACCTATGACATGAGCTGCAGGTCTGTCCTCTTTAGCTCCTCTATTCCACCAAGGAAGACCTGAAACAGTCATTTCATTAGACTCACATCACTTCATCTTTTCCTTTATTTGGGAGGATTTTCCTTCAGTTTTGGAAAAATTCATGTGTGATAAAACTTATCAGGCCATACCAGTTTGCTTCTGAGGTGTATTAAACTCTGCCCCCCCGACTTTTTTCTCTGGTTTCGCGACCTATAACAAGAAAGAAAGAAAGAAATCTCAATACCACATCACAGAGAAGCGAGTGCCTCAGAGCTTCCGTCTCAAGGGCTTCAGAGCAGAACTTACAGAGAGGATATCCTGTATTGCTGGACTGGTGACCACAGATAGAATGATCAGATATGTTCTTGCACATTTAAATGTCAGAGCAGAGGTGAAGTTCACCAACTGTTTACAATACTGCATAAAGCTGATGCACTGTTAAAGTTTCCAATTCGGTTAAACCTTTCTGGCTACTTTTCCCCTCTCCCACCTCACACCTGTCACCCCCTCAGTGAGTTGGTGAAACTAATTAGTAATCACACCAATTTCAATTAGATCTTTCTTTTAAAATCCCATTAAGCACAGCTCATGAAAAAAGTAAAAAAGTAAATATGATTGTTTACAAGCATGATATGATATGCATTATTATAAGTTTGCTCGTTGCTTCATTAAGCCTTGATCTGCCTCCTGATTTTCCAATATTTACTCTCTTTACATTTCTTCTTTTCTTCCAACTCAAACTAAATCAAGATGACACACTGCTGCAGTTAAAATCAGCATCAGTGAAAGTTCTCTACATTTCTAACCATTCTCGTGAGTCAGCAGTCTTGCACTTTCCTTGTTCACTTCTACATTCATGTCTTTCAGTGGTTCCTTACCATGTTGCTGTTGTTTCTTATCTCTTGCAGTTCTCTCTGGATGTTGATGATCTTCCAGGCTCCGATCCCCAGGGCTGCGAACACCAGCAGGAAAAGCATCAGCACAACAAAGACCAGGCCATAACTGACACCCATGCAGCCACGACTCTTCCCATGTCTCCTCGCCATCTCCTGCGCAGGTGGGAAGGACCAGCAGGGGATGAGATTTGGAAGCGGGCCAGACTGCTGTGGACCTCCACTTCCATTCACAAGAAAAACCTGGGGGAAAGGGTAGCTCTGGTCACAGCTCATGGTGCAGGTCCAACGGTGAGACTCTGTATGTGAATGTGTTGCATCTGCATGCAGGAGGTGTGTACTTTTATCTGAACACCTCTGTCTTAAGAGGCTAAGCTGTCAAACCACTCGCCACCCCCCAGGTCCCTCCCACATGAAGAAGAACTGCACACAGCTGCACATTACTTGGCATTAAATCACCCTTTAACATATTAATTCAAGTTATTCTTATTTATCCTTTTATATATTTTCTGTCCTATTCCATCTACAACTATTTTGAATTATTTGCAATAGATATCACACTGTTTCGACCTCATCATTTCATTTTTTTTGACAGTTACACAGTCTAAAATGAAAGGCGTCAGCTGACCCTCTCTACACTGGCGACCACAAGCAACCTTTTCAGAAATTCCACCAAAGGAAACATCAAGAAACCACATGCGTATTTAAATGTGTAACTTTTCATGAGAAATGTAACTGATTTGTATTATGCAATTAACATCTTTTTGTTATGTTGACTCTGCTGGGGAGTTTTGCACTTACTTCACATATTGTCACTGCTTTCTTCACAACTAGCACTAAACCTAGAGACTTATATTTGTATCATTGACTTCACATACAATATTTCGTCTTTGTTAATCCTTTCTTGTCATGTCTCTCACTCATAATATATGTTAGTAAACAGTGAGGCAGCAGTTTCAGAAACATACTGAGTATTCTTGGTGGGACGACGCTACTGCCACATGAAAAGGATCAAATTGCATTATTGGCTTACATACTGCCTCTTTATCTCAAACTAGTAGCGAGAGCCTGAGAAACAAGTGGTGCATTAGAGAGGTGAGAATTAACCCCAACCAATACCTCAGAGATGAGCTTACAGGAAAGCTGAACACACTGCATGCCTCCCCACTCACTGAAACGTTCATATCATTGTGGTCTTTTTTTTGTGTGCAACTTTTAGATCAGTTTCCTTGGATACGGTGCAATTGCCTGCTGTTCGATTGTGGTTGCAACAGTTTCCATGAAGCATTTGGTGTTAATCTGTTAATTAGACATTTATTAGTAAACTCTTAAGTACGGTTTATTTAGCGGTTTTTGTTAAAGGGCATCTTTCCAACCACATAGGTGGGAGCTTTGCGTAGTGGGGTGTTCTCTCATGTAGTCTCACACCTAACCTGTCAGTCTTATGTTATTACAAATACCATTAAATATGATTACTTACTTTGTGTAAACGTATTTTGGGTATCTTTGTATAATGTCTTAACTGCATATGGACATAGGGGCTTATTGCTATTGAGAACCTCTTTAATAACAAATTAAAGAGCCTGATTCTCTTTAGGAACAGACCTGAAGATCAGTTTTCAGCCTTGACCACATCCACTACTGCGAGTGTCTCTTTCATTTCTCCAGACCCCTGCAGACACAAAGGGAAACTCACTTTGCACAACTCATACGACTAAAAGGGTAACTGCGTCAAACTTAACCATAGGCTGCAGAGTGTGTGCATTCTACAAGCTGATGTGTCTGTTTCCCAGAAATGTCATGCTGAAAGCGGTCCTCACAGCAGCAGTAGCAGCAGCGGCGGCAGCAACAGAGTGGGTTAAGTGGGAGGGTGGGGTTTAGGGGCCAACCATGTTCTGTTGCTGCTCCAGTTAATATAACCAGTCAAATGAATCACTGAGTCAGCAGGTATCATCTCTATTACTGCTGGTTTCTCACACAGGCTCTTTCCTCCGAGGCAGCTGTGGTAATGATGACTGATCACCTAAATGGAGTAGTGTCTGACAATGACAACGAAGTTCTAAAACTGAAAAGTCTAACATTACTCATGTCTTTCTGTATATATTCCCTTATACAGCAGGTTATATGACTCTGATGTTGTATAAATATACTTTCCATATTTAGTATAGTTTAACTTCATTCTAGCAAAATCGCACCTTGGTGAATATTTATGTTTATGTTTATGTTTACGCATTTGGCAGACGCTTTTTTCCAAAGCGACTTACAGGGGAAAACCAATTAAATCACTCAATCAATCAAATTTTATTTATATAGCGCCAGATCACAAAAAAGTTATCTCTTGACATTTTATATATAGAGTTGGTCAAAACCAGACTCTAAGTCAATTCTACAGAAACCCAACAGAATCCTCCTGGAGCAAACACTTGTGACTGGTGACAGTGGCGAGGAAAAACTTCCCTTTAACAGGCAGAAACCTCGAGCAGACCCAGACTCCTGGAGGATGGCCGTCTGCCTTGACCAGTTGGGGTTAAAGAGAGAGAGTAGAGAAGGGGAAAAAGAGAGAGCGATAGAGATAGGGACTGGGGGAGAGGGGGAGAAGGGGGGAGTAGGGGGAGACACATGGAGGCGGTTGAGGATGAGTGAGTGGTGATGATGAGGGCAGGGAAGAGGCCGGACCACCGCAGCAGGTCCAGAGATAATCGTGAAAGAATCTGTGGTTGTCCTGGGAAAAACCTTATTAGAATATTTAAAATGGAATGTTTGAAAGTGCTAGGACAGGAGGTGCTCTCGGAAGAGCTGGGTCTTCAGGAGCTTCTTGAAGATAGGCAGGGATGACTCTGTTCTTGTAGCACTTGGTAGAGCGTTCCACCAACGTGGAACGACCCATGAAAAGAGCCTGGATTGTCTTGTACAAGGTCTGGGGACCACCAGACTACGTTCCCCAGACGAGCGGAGTGGTCGTGGGGCGACATAAGCTTTTATTAGTGCACCTAAGTAGACAGGAGCAGACCCACTGAGAATTTTGTAGGCTAGGATTAAAGATTTGAATTTGATGCGGGCAGCTATGGGTAGCCAGTGTAACTCAATGAGTAAGGGGGTGACATGTGCCCTTTTAGGCTGATTGAAGACCAGACGCGCTGCTGCATTCTGGACCATCTGTAGTGGTTTGACAACACAAGCTGGGAGGCCCGTTAGAAGAGCATTGCAGTAGTCAAGACGGGAGATAACCATAGTCTGCACCAGGAGCTGGGTGGCCTGTTCGGTTAGGTATGGCCTGATCTTTCTTAGGTTGAACAGAGTGAAACGGCATGATCGGGTGACAGAGGCAACGTGATCCGTGAAGGTCAACTGATTATCAATCATGACTCCCAAGTTACGTACTACACTGGTAGGAGCCAGAGGTATGGAGTCAATAGTGATGGAGATGTCCAGCTGTATGGTTGGCTTAGCTGGGAAGATCAGCAGTTCAGTTTTGGACAGGTTCAGCTGAAGGTGATGGGCTTTCATCCATGCAGATATGTCAGAGAGACAATCTGAGATCCGCACTGAGACTGTGGAGTCATCAGGTGGGAATGACAGATAGAGCTGGGTATCATCAGCATAGCAATGATATGAGAAGCCGTGTGAGTGGATGATCTGACCGAGTGAGGTGGTGTATATATTTATTAATATTTAAAGCTGCCGGAGACTTTTGTGACCAATTTTTCATCAGATCTGTCAAACCTCAGTCATATCCTAAGTATTACAAATCAATTCTGTGATTACTTACCTGAATCTCTTGCATTACGGTGAACAATTTCGACGTGCCATCGCGCCGCCACCTGACAGCAGCAGCATGAGCATTTGAAATATATATGGATGAAACACAATGTGGAAATGGCTGAAATGTGGAAACGGCTGGAGGAATATGCATAGAAGGAAGGGAGCTCCTGCCGTTTCCGCCTTGGGTCTTTAGCAGCACGAACCAGTGTTTCTCACAATGCACGTTGTGTCAAAATTCTGAAGATGCCCGAGTTACCTACCGGCCAGTTACATGCCGGTCAGATTGCCAGTGACCCAGAATAGATGTGATTACATTTTGAGAAAAGTAGGTCAACGTTTCAATTTTTTATGAGTTTTCAAAATCTTTTTCCTCTCCCATTTACTTATAATGGGTGAAATTTCAAATGTCTATAAAAACATAAATTTTGTTTCAATTTACTTCAAACTTGGCACTTATATAGAGGCAACTGAAATGCTGACATCAGCACATGCATAGACGTGATGACATCAACTGGATCGATGCCAAAATAAGTAGAGATGTCCGATATTATCGGCCCGATATTGGCATAAAAATGTAATATCGGTGAATATCGGTATCGGGTTTTTTTTGCCTATCATTAAAAACGATAAAATAATGCTTTGATCTCACCGGCATTTACCGACGCGTAAATGAAGCATTGTTTGTAGCTGACAGAAATGTGCAGTTTTCAGAATTGTACAGTAGAGTTGCCACACTGTAATAGACTCATGGAGGGAGGGAGAGAAAATAAAAAAATATGGCATTTTTTCCACAACTTAACTCTTTCTTCGCCAATGACGAGATTTTCCGGCAGTCCGTGTTTTCACTGTTATACTGTAGTTGAAGTTGTTGCGGATCGTGTGAATTACTTTCCTTAGTCCAAAAACAAACAATTAAGCAGCTTTTTCGGAAAAATGACGGACTGGGTTTAATGTTTTCGCACTGGAGTCTCCGTATCCCATGGCAACGCATCCAGCGGCAGTGACTGAATGAGGAAGTGCAGACTGTGCAGGAACCGCGCGCAGTTTCAAAAGCCTTAAAGATGATTATGGAGACAGAGTCTGACAATTCAATATATGATGGAGCTACAGAAGAACCATTTAGAGACAGGAACGGAGAAATAGAAGGTGAGGGAGACGGACACGGAACACGGGAAACACGGAGCGGCTCAGGTCCGACACGGAGATGGGAGGGAGGGCACGGAGCGACACGGAGAAAATGACAGACATGAGGAAGAGAGAAGAGACATTTCTAGAGGACATTCAAGGAGAAGACAGACACACAGACATGGGACAAGACAAAGGACAGTGTTCATCTGTTAGAGTGAGTTCAGATTCAGACTGAGGACACAGAACAGATTCAGCTGTAGAATGTCAGCAGGGACACAGGTAAGACACTGTTGGATTTGGCTTTTGTATGAAATAAATAAATACATACATATATTCACACATAGATAAATAACTAGATGTCCATATAATTATTTCCAGATCAAACACAGCAGGTGGTCCAACAGGAGGACCTGGTGCAGCCAAGCAAAGGCCAGAAATCTACAGTATTTAGTGAATTTATTTCTTTTTTTCTTGAAAATGAGGAATATTGAAGTGTTTATATAAAAAAACTAAACTACTATGTGGAAGACTTATAACTGATGTATGTAAATGTGATAAGTTTAGAAGGAACCTGGTGCTTTAGAAGATGTTTGGTCTAAAGTTTGGTGTAGATTCCTCTAATATTTTGTGGAATGATGGGATATCTTAGAGCTGTTTGTTATTATTATTGTTATTATTATTTTATTTTGTGATTTGGAATACAGTGTTACTGTTGGTAAATGAGAAAGAGTCAAAAATGTAAATAGGAAATCAATTTTATCTTGAAAATCAACATCTTTGGAAAAAAATGCAGTTTTGTCAGTTTTTTGCTCAAAATTCAGTTTTTTCCTGAAAATTACCAATATTCAAATGTTCATATCTCACGAATGAATGAAGATAGAATAAAATCGTTTCTTGTGTTTAAAAGTTGAAGTTCTGTTCTTTCGTTTGATGTATTCAGTGTTCACATACTCCTAACACAACATTTTCAGTCAGCCTCCAAAGATTAGTGAAAATGACCAAAAAGGCAGGCGCTGGCTACCAACTCACTGGAAAATGCTCTGGCGGGGAAAGAGTTAAGTTGAAGTATGTATTCTTTGCACAGACAGTGTTTACATTTTAAAAGCCTTGTTGCATTTGAGAATGCATCCAATGGGGCATCGCAATAAAATTAGGCATGATGTGTTAATTCCATGACAGGAGATATGTGACGTTACCTAAAATTAATTTAATATCCCATATATATCGGCAGCGATATCGGTAGATATCGGAATCGGAAATTAAGCGTTGGAGAATATCGGCATATCATTTTTTGGCAAAAAAGCCAATATCGGACATCCATAAAAATAAGCTACAGTACATGGGAGGGGTGGGGTTTGTTGTGCCTGGAACTACTTGTTACACAATTACTTTGCCAACATTATTGGAGCAAACCACAGTTACGCTGCCAATTTTTGATAATCATGTCTATTCACCTGCATGAACAAAGGTAGATAAAACTAGAAAAGCACTCGGAGAGTGAAGACCTCCACCAAGGAAGATCAGTGTGCTGTGTGTTCTCCCCGTGTCTGCGTGGGTTCTCTCCGGGTACTCCGGCTTCCTCCCACCATCCGAAGACATGCACTGATGGGTTAATCAGTTAATCTAAACTGCTCATAGGTGTGAACGTGAGAGTGACTGTTTGTCTCTATATGTCAGCCCTGCGATGAACTGGCGACATGTCCAGGGTGTACCCTGCCTTCGCCCATAAGTAGTTGGGATAGGCTCCAGCGACCCCCATCACCCTAGTGAGGATAAAGTGGGTTCAGAAAATGAATCATTGAATGAATTAATAATTTATGTGTGGACTTTGCCTGTTTTTGCTGGGGTTCTCTCCAGGTTCTCCAGCTTCTCACCAGTAAAGACGTGCACCTTGACAGGTTAACTGGTCACTCTAAATAGTCTGTGAAATAGTTGATTAGTTGAGATAGCACTAAGAACATCTGAAAATTGTTTTCTCTGTATTGTTTTTTTTTTTTTTTAATATTGTGACAGTTATTATAAAGTTGATTTTGTCTATTAAAATTAATATTCCACAAAAGAAAAGTGCTGAGCAAATACAAAATTGTGAACCATTACATTTTTTGATGCAAAGTATCAAACTCCTCATCAGACGAAGAATAACAGTCCAGTCCCAGTAGATGACCTGCCTTCTCCTTAATCATCCCAGAACTTAATGATTCCTCAGGGTTCCTCTCTTCTGGATCACAGTCTGACTTTTGTTCTAGAGCTGCATCTTTCTGTCCATAGGCAGATTCTTTTGTTAGCTTGTCATTATTCTCTCTGATGCCTAAAGAGTCACTGATCTGAATGGAAAACCTTTGTCCTGATGCTGAATTAACCAGGTTTGGTAAACCAGACTGCAGTACTTGAGCTAAGCTCTGTGCCTGAGAGGAGCCGAGGTGAACAGATGATCCTCTGAACGCTGCAGCTGCCACTGCTAGTCGTGTTTTATCAAATGAGAGGGGCTGGTCCTGGTCCTCTGTGCAGAGTGTAACTGAGCTGGAGGGGATGTGGGTTGGAAACCTGGTGTCCGATTGGCTGAGAACTTTATGTCTCTCAGAGGTTGAGGTTTGGTGACTTCCTGTCCAACTTTTGGCCAAGTCACTTTTACCTGCTCTCAGCTGAGTGTTGTCATCATGTATCTCAGAGTGACGAGGGATTTTAACTGTAATAAGAGTGAGGACACACACAAAGATGAAAAGTCAATAACTCTGAAAGCTCTATTTGTGCAAAAGCAACTTGTTTGATATTTGATACACTTTATTTGGAGCTATTTCTCAGAAACAATATTTTGTGTTTTAACATAAGAATGAGTTGCAATATTTCCCATAACATATGTTTAAAAATGTAATAATTACTTGTTTAACGTGAGACTTAAAAATGTTGCATCAAGTTTGTGCCACCATTTCTCTCCTCTATATGCATGTCCATACATACCAGTACAAGGAGAATCTTGTTGGTCAGCTCTCCTTTTACAGTAGGCTCGAGGAGTCCATGGCTTATGTTTGCACGATGGGTCGAGAACACGGAGCTTGGTAATAAATCTTTTGTACTCTTTCTCTAAAGCTTCAATGTGCAGCTGAAACTCAGCTATCTTCCTCTCTGGGTAATGAGACAGCTGAGACTGCTGATAGATGACAGACAAAAACACACATCAGTCAGTTTGGACAAAGTATTATTTAACATGGATTATGTGTAGGATCCATACCCTACATACTGTAGATTCACTTACCTGCAAGTAATACTCTATTTCATTCTTAATGCTTGGTATCCACTTTTTCACAGAAGAAGCTGAATTAAGAGTAGACTGTGAAAGAAAGGCATGAGCTTAGACAACAGGGTAAAAACTAAACAAAAATGAACAAAACGATAAATGAACAAAAAAGACAAGTTGGCCACAGCCAATCATTTGAAAATTACCAGTTTGGGTCTCTGCTCATGTACATGTTTGAGACGTCCTTCTGTGAAGAGAGATACAGATGCAAAGTTTGTTCAGAAATCTGTTTTTATTTAGGCTTACAGTGAACATCAGCGAAAAGGAAGCACGTAACATCACATTAAAGGCGTGACGTTTAAATCAATTTCATTCATTCAATTTCACTGTACTCAACAGAATACAAAATTGGCTAGCGCCACTGTAGCTGTTAGCTATGAACACTTAAGCTAGCCGTTCGTACCAAAGGGTGCCATTATGAAACAAATATCTCTTAAAAGCCATCTATAATATGGCGATTAACTACTTACCCTCCCTCTCCTTTTGAAGCCACAGTCTATTCAGTCTCCCTTGTTGTTTCTCCTCATTTCTTGCCATAATAAATGTCTACACGTTGTGAGGCTGATAGTGGAGCAGCGGCTCAGGCAAAACAATGTCACGTGAGAAAGACAGGCCGTCACGTGATATCAACACACCCAGTGACAGGAAGCTGCTGTCACACGTGACCAGCACAGCAAGGTTATAATAGTTTTGGATTTTTAATTATAGTTTAGTTTTAATTAGTTTTGACTTTTTTTTCTCTTATTCAGTTAGTTTTAATTAGTTTTTAGAGCAGGTTTGTTAGTTTTTATTAGTTATCGTTTTTTTCTGAATGCTTAGTTTTAGTTTAGTTTAGTTTAGTTTTAGTATTAGTTTTAGTTATTTCATATATTTTATCTTCCTCATCATCCTATTCAAAGAAATTAGTGAGGCATGGATATGGGTTACCCTGGACACTTTATTTGGGGGTCGGGTTAGGGCGGCTCATGGACTGAGCAGAGACACAATGTACCGTACAATGTATAAATTCCCTATAGCAGGTTGAGGTGGGGTGCAATCCATACACGTCACTTACGTGAAACAATGCGAAGATGTGCAAAGCTGGAGAGGAGATGCACAAAGCAGCCAGCAGTTAAAGCAGATAGAAACATATATAACCAGCTAACCAGCAGTTAAAGCAGATAGAAACATATATAAACCAGCTAACCAGCAGTTAAAGCAGATAGGAACATATTATAAACCAGCTAACCAGCAGTTAAAGCAGATAGGAACCTATTATAAACCAGCTAACCAGCAGTTAAAGCAGACAGAAACATATATAAACCAGCTAACCAGCAGTTAAAGTAGATAGGAACATATTATAAACCAGCTACCCAGCAGTTAAAGCAGATAGGAACATATTATAAACCAGCTAACCAGCAGTTAAAGCAGATAGGAACCTATTATAAACCAGCTAACCAGCAGTTAAAGCAGATAGGAACCTATTATAAACCAGCTAACCAGCAGTTAAAGCAGACAGAAACATATATAAACCACTTATAAACATATCTAACCCAGTTCCTCATCAGTAAACCACACCTTAGCAGATATCTCATATCTCAATCATCTCCAGTTCCATTATTAGCCAACTTTGCTTCAGTTCAGTTCAGCTAGCTGTAGCTAGTAACATCAAACGTTTTTTAACATTCTAACAGGTTCCATACCTCTGTAATTGGATTAGTTTTCATCCTCCTCTTTTCTCCTCTTCTAAACTGTGCAGTTCAGGGCTTGGAAGGCCTTTTCATGGTGATAAACTCTCCAGTTTTAATCTGGATGCTAGTTCAACACTGACTGTCCTTTAGCTCTGCTCTGTCTCTGTCACTCACGCGCACACACACGGTACGCCAAAAAAAAAACAAAAAAAAAAAAACAAAAAACGACCCCACTCATCACTCCAGTAAACCCCAGACAGGACTGTGCTGCTGTGTCCCAGCTTTAGTCTGTATGTTCCAGGTAGAGTGGGGACCAGAAGACGACTGGAAACCACCAGTGACCACACATGACAGACTGGGAAATGTCGTATGTTGTCACCAGCTCAAACTGCTGGAGCCAAATAAATCAATTTCATATCAATCCGACATTGACAAAGACGAAAACGAAGGGAATTGTATCCATAATTTTTATACGTTTTAGTTAGTTTTGTAAGCTCACGATACAGTTTCAGTTAGTTATCGTTTTTTTCTTTTAATTAGAGTTTTTATTAATTTCAGTTAACGAAAATGTTTTTTCAATTTTAGTTTTCGTCATTTCGTTCGTTTTCGTTAACGATAATAACCTTGCAGCACAGTCAAACTCCTGTGTATTACAGCACTTCAACTCTGTATCACAACAACGTTACTTCGTATATAGTTTATTCTACATAAAGTACTGACCATTTTAGTGTCCCATTAATTTTATACGTTTTCACGAAATGTATATTGCTTTTTGGATAAATTATGTCCCTAGTTAAACACATGCTATATTATACAGTACATGTGTATGGTATATATATGTGTATGCATACACATACATAAATAGGCACTCATGCATAGAGTACATACATATACCCTCATATTTATGCATTCCTGTTTGTGTATGCATTATATTTGCATTTGCAAGCGAAATGTCTGATTTTTGCCATGGCAGCTACTCATATACACTCACAAAATGTGCTCTGCTTCATGCCTTGTTGGAGCCCCTGGTTGTGCCTATTATGTGAGACAAAGAGTGAAACGTTTACCTTTCAAACTAGAAAAGCACTCGGAGAGCGCAGACCTCCGCCAAGGCTGATCAGTCCCCCCCCCCACGCCAAGGAGGTTATGTTTTTGCCAGGGTTTGTTTGTTTGTTTGTTTGTTTGTTTGTCTGTCTGTTAGTGTGCAACATAACACAAAAAGTTATGGACAGATTTTGATGAAATTTTCAGGGTTTGTTGGAAATGGGCCCCCCCCGTGGGCACCCCCACCCCCGATCACCACCAAAATTTAATCATTTCTTCCCTATCCCATTTCCAACAAACCCTGAAAATTTCATCAAAATCTGTCCATAACTTTTTGAGTTATGTTGCACACTAACGGACAGACAAACAGACAAACAAACAAACAAACATACAAACAAACCCTGGCAAAAACATAACCTCCTTGGCGGAGGTAATAAGTAAACTGCTTTTTAAAGCTACTTTTATATTTTATTTATCAGTTCATCAGAACATTTGATGGCCTTGTGCAAGAACATTCCTGTATTCATAACTATGCCTTTTTTTTTAGTGTAACAATTATTGTGTCAGTAAATGCCCATAACTTCAGAAAGCTGTGTAAATGATGCCATGTAAACATCATGAATGCAAGTGGTGTCAAAAGCTATGTCAACAAAATGTCAAGAAATTCTGATGTCTAATGGATGTCCAAACTCCAAACCAGTTAAAAATGATGAAATACATAATTGTTTAGTAATAGGCTGTATTTCATGCTGAGAATCTTCTAAATTAGAGCTAATTTGTGATTCTTGCATGAGACTGGCATTGCAGAAGCTTAATTTAATCCCTTATCTCTTCTGTAAACTATTAAATAAAGGCATAAAACTCATCAAAATAAATTAAAAAGCGGCACATTGTCAGATTCAATTTGTGGCATGCATAGTAGGAAAAAAATAACCAGAAACTATTTCATACTTCACTTGAGCAACTACTGTCATTACTATGAAGCAATGTTTTGCTTTATCTGGATCCTAAATGCACGAACTTATAGATAAAAGATCTTATCCCTGTCATAATTTGAGTCTCATTTCCTGTTTATCTCACTTTACTTTATCAGAAACATCTTCCTCTTGAGTAAAGTTGCAATGCTCTCATGTTGTGGTGTGTCTCCGGTCTCTGCGATCTGCAGTGGTGTTTTTCCTACTTTGTTCGTGGCTTGCAGGTTCACTTTCTTCTGCTTTCCCATCTGGCTGCTCTGTCCCCAACCTACAAGTCTCTTCACCATCTCCAGATGACCTCCTTGTGCAGCACAATGCAGAGGCGTGTCTTTATTGTGATCTGTGGTGTTGATCTTGGCCCCGGCCTCCAGCAGCAGCACAGCCACATTATCATGGCCCTTCTCTGCTGCAGCATGAAGTGGTGTTTTCCTCCATGCATTCCTCTCCTCCAACCCTTTCTTTTTCAGTGATTGGAGGAGAAGTGAAACTATGCTGACAAACCCACCTGCTGCTGCGTAATGTAAAGGTGTGGAACCATCCATGTCTTTAGCACCTGCCTTCACTTTGTGGGACAACAGTGATGTCACAGCATCTACATTCCCCTCCATGGCTGCCAGGTGGAGGGCAGTTTTTTTGGCTTTATCAGGGGTGTCTGCATTGGCTTTAGTCGACAGTAACACGTCCACCACATGGTTTTTTCCTCTTGCAGCAGCTGCGTAGTGCAGGGCTGTCCTCCCCTGTCGGTCCACGGCTTCTAAATCTGCCTTTCTTTTAATAAGCTGGACTGCTGTTTGGTCATTTCCCTGCTGACTGGCTAAATGCAGAGGTGTTGCCCCATCTTGGTTTACTGCATTTACCTGAAGAAATGACACACGACTTTCAGTTTCCACAAACATACAGAACTTAAAAACCAGCCAACAACAACTTTGACGATTACCTTTGATCCAGCGTTTGACAGTAGGCCAACTAAATCTGACCTATTAAACACAGCTGCCAGGTGCAGAGGTGTCTGTGCTTTTGACCCTATAATGTTGGGGTCTAACCCCTTTTCTAACAGTTTTTCCACTATGGGCACACAACCACCTTGGACAGCCAGATGCAAAGCAGATGAGAGGTCAGGTAAAGCAGCATCCAGTTTAGCTTGTTTTACTGTTAGCACACTGAAATAAAAAAAAAAAAAAGAGTCACTAAGAAGAAAGGATTATGTGAATTCAGTGAATTATAACCTGCCCCACATTTACAGTCACTAGCTGTACATGTACCATTGAACATTTGATAAACACTGAACATATTGTGTTAGTTATTCATATTTCCTGAATGTGTATGAGATCATTCTGTGAGTCAGTGTGTTTTAGCAACATTTAACCATAACATAGTCAAGACAGTAACCTGAAGACTTCTGTGTGACCCAGCTCAGCCGACAACAGGACAGGAGTGTATCCTTGTTTGTCACATATGTTTACATTTGCTCCACTGTCAATCAGAGTGGTTAGCACAGCATTGCGGTTGTGTCTAACAGCTGAGAAGAGTGCAGAGTTCAGAACATCTTCACTCAAAGTTCGTCTGGTATTGTCTGTTGGTATAAATGAAACAGGGTCAATGCCACATCTGCATCCTTTTACTGCGTATTATCATTTCAAAGCTTTTTACCGACATCCCACACAATCCTTTCCAGCCTTCTGAGCATCAACAACTCATTGTTTTCGAATCATTCAAATCATTATTGGTGCTACAAAACGTTTCCACTTACATGTATTATCAGATTTAAACTGGAAAATGAAAGTCCAGATTTGTGTTATGTGAATAATTTTGGACCTCCTTGACTCATACCTGACAGGCATGTCAGTCTCCTTTCAAATGAACTGATCATCTTAGAAGTTCACATACTGCCATACAAATACTTGGTTTATATGTTAATTTCTCAATAAACACATGAACAAGTGCAGTGTTGTATAGTAACAAAGTAATAATACTTCACTACTGTACTCAAGTATGTTTTGGGAGAATTTGTACCTTACTGAGCATTCTTACCCCGCCCCTCAAAGGGGAGTCAAGGGATGTTGTTTTTAGTTCGGTTTGTTTGTTTCTTTGTTAACACTCTAGCAGCAAAACTATTGGTTGAATTCATACCAAATTTGGGTTTATCAGTTGCCAGTTACCTAGAATAGATGTGGTTACATTTTAGGAAAATTACATCAAAGTTAGAATTTTTTATGAATTTTTAAAATCTTTCTTTTTTCCCATTTACTTATAATGGACCAAATTTCAAATGTTTGTAGCAGCAAAACTAATGGTTGAATTCATACTAAATTGGGTTTATAGATTGTCAGTCACCCAGTATAGCTGTCATTACATTTTAGGAAAAGTAGGTCAAAGTTATGAATTTTATATAGCTTTTTTTCCCCCCATTTACTTATAATGGGCGAAATTTCAAATGTCTATAAAAACATCAATTTTGTTTCAATTTACTTCAAACTTGGCACATATATAGAGAAAACTGATATGCTGACATCTGCACATGCATAGACATGATAACATCAGCATCCTTCTAGTCTGATACATTTTTAATGCACAGTATGCGTTAAAGGTTACAAAAAATAAATTAAAGTAAATTTGGTGTTTTCATTGCTGAGATTACCGGTGACTGCAGCACAGTCAGGAAGCTGATTTGACCTTGGGCCTGATCGCACAATGCAAAAGTGTAGACGATGGTCCACACTCAACCTGTTGGTGATCTGTTGATCTGAGCAGTAGCATAATATTTACAATTCTGACTGCCTTTGGTTGGTATTAACATTTACTTGTACTTTTGCTTTCATTACTTGAGTATATTTAATTGTAAATTACTTGATATACTTAAGCACAATAAATACTTGATACTTAAAGACTTTAATTTGAGTATTTCAGTTTCTGACTTGAACTTCTACCACAGTAATTTTTTGGTAAGGTACCTGTACTCCTACTCAAATGTGACTTTCCACTACTTTATACAACATTGAACCACTGTAATGATTTTATCTCACTTTTTAAAAATGCCGGCCTCTTTCAGTAGTACTTGTAAACATCTGATCACATTTTAGGTTGGATTTATGCAAGAAAGAAGAAAATATAGAATTCAATGACTTTTCAATGACATTAAAACCCAATAACATATTCATTACACATAATATCAAACTGAAAATACTCACCAAGCAAGAGTTTCAGGACTGATTCTTGATTGAGCTTAATGGCTTCATTCATAACATCTCTGTCCACTTTAGCCCCTGCATTTAGAAGAACGGTGAGGGTCTTGTCATGACCTCCAGCCACTGCATAAAATAAAGCTGTTTTATTTTGGTCATTTTGTGCATCAACAGCAGCCCCACTCTGTAGCAGCAGCTCAGTCAGCTTCCAGTCGTCTTCCTTGGCTGCCATGTGCAAGAACATGTCCCGTGTGCAGCTCTCACACATATCGGCCTCCTCCTTCAAAAGGACTCTCACCGTATCCAGATGCCCATTCTCTGCAGCCAGGTGAACTGGAGTTTTACCTTGCAGATCCATAGTGTACATGGGAGCTCCAGCCTGTAGGAGGGCTTTGACTATCTCAGAGTGACCCCTGCTGGCTGCTCTGTGAAGAGCTGTCTGGTTGTTTTCATCCTGCAGATCCAGAGAGGCTCCTCTTTGATGTAAAACCTCCACTATGGACAGGTGGCCATTCTCAGCGGCAACATGCAACAGTGTCTCCATAGAAGAATTGACACTGTTGACATCAATATCATTTAGCAGCTCCTCCAGCAAATTCAACTCCCCTTTGGAAACGATTGCGTGAATGTCATTTTCTGATTTTGTTTGAACTAGTTTTGTCTCATCAGGTTTTAGAAGTGGGAATGAGGATTTTTCTTCTCTCTTTTTAATGTCTGATCCTTTAGTTTCTTTTATAACAAAAGAATGACGGGTCCTCTGAGCGCCCATTCTGTAATTTGTAATTGTCATTGTCGCCTCTTGCTCCCTCTCCAGTAAATATCCAATCAGCTGTCTCCTTGTGTCTCGAATACGTTCATTTACATTTCCCAAATAAGTTTTGATCTGCTGATACAGATCAGGTTCGGCCAACATTAGACAAGGGTGGAAAAAGATCCGGCAGGCCCTTTCACCTCTGGCCTCCAGCATGTCCAGGACCCTGGAATTCTGATCTTTACGACCTCTGATGGTTAAAACAATAGATCTCTTCATTGCTGTCAGGACCCCCTCAGTGACAAGGAGATCTAGTATATCCTCAGTGTGTGAAATCCCATAAACCAGGTCTTTTCTCTTGGTCTGGATCACATCTATAGCATAAGGATTAATAAAGTTAGATGTCGCTGCAGCAGTTTGAGAATCCTTGAGTATAGTGATCATTTTACACTACGTTCTTCAGTTCATATGATCAGCAAGTAATTGTTCTCCTGTGGTTGTGTGTGTTTCTCATCCCATATTGCTAGGTGAAACTCCTCCCCTAGAGACAAAATACAGACAACACTTCAAACTACAATTGCAAGGTCATGTAAACAACTAACACAGCCAGCCAAGTGCACTGTGTTGCACTATAGTGTTGTAAGGATTATGACTGTAGTAACATCCAGAATGGAGTATTATGATTAATTAAAGGAAAATAAAGATATTTTAATTAAATTCAATTTTATTTGTAGAACCCTATATCACAAAAAGTTGCCTCACAGGGATTTACACAATTAGTTGGATGTGAAAACAAACAACAGTCAAATGAACAGCAGATGAAGGACCCTTCTTCTTGGCAAAGAAAAACTCCAAAAACCCAATGAGAAAAGAGAAACCTGAGGGAGAACCACAGTGAAGGACAGACCCACTCCCATGGACAGACAGGCTATAGATGCACCAGGACTGATGGATGTCCATTTACTGATGTGGTTCCAGTCTGTAAGGATGCAGTAGGGTGGGGGCACATGGGGGGGTCCATCTCAGATCCTGTCGTCATTGGGCCCCAGGTGGCTACAACTGAAACAGTAGCCACTCCCCCAGAGGGGAGTGGGAAAAAAGGACCCTGGGTGAATAGTGATGAACAGACTAAGTAAACTAAATTTTGGAAATTATAAGTACAGACAAAAGTGGTCTGTAGTACCAGAAACAGGTGATAGGACTCAGTGCACTGTACTTCCCCCAGCATTATAGCTCCTAGGGCATCTTAGACAGAACTGTGGGTTCAGTCTGTTTTAACTATCCTGACCATAAGCCTTTTCAAAGAGGAACGTTTTCAGTCTAATCTTAAATGTAAAGACTGTGTCAGCCTGTTTAATATTAGCTGGAAGCTGATTCCATATGACAGGAGCTGAGTAACTAAAGGCTCTAGCTCCTACTGTACTTTTAGAGACCCCAGGAACTACCAGTAGACCTGCATTCTGAGAGCAAAGTGTTCTGTTGGGATGGTACGGTACAAGATAAGACAAGATAAGATAAGATAAGATAAGATAAGATAAGATAAGAGTTAACAGCAGCATAAAAACATACACATACACGTACAACAAACAGTCAAATAAATTGAATAAAAAAGTGTTTAAAAAGGAGAGTGCAAATATGGTTTGTTATGATGTAGTGCAATGGTTATAAATATAGAAAAAAGAAATAAAAAAAAGTATACATACATACATATATATATATACATATATATATATATACACATATATATACATACATACATATATATATATATATATATATATATATATATATATATATATATATATATATATATATATATATATATATATATATATATATATATATATGGATTTGAATATATACAACATAGATGGAATGGAGGGAGGGTTGTTATTACACCACATGTGTGGTGATCTACTGGAAGCAGGACTGATTGTGGAGTCTGACAGCAGGGGGAAGGAAGCCAGAGCATCTTTGAGATTCAATATTCTCATATTCTATATATCTTTGAGATTTTATTTGGGGTTTGCAGCTTGAAAAATGTATTTGCCATTTTCAGTACTGGTCTATCACTTGGGTTTCATAACATTACACATGCACATATCTGAGCATTAATTATAGGGGTTATGTCACATTTCCCTGTCTTTACCCTCTTGCTGCTTTGTGCTGTTTTTTTTTTTTTTTTTAGACATTTCGTTAATCTTTACTCTTTTAGCAGATGTAATTTCCAATATTCCTATACTCACCCTTCACATTTAGCACTGTCATGCATCTGAAGTTTGTTATAAGAATACATTGTCTCAGTAGAATCAAAGTAGAATAGTTTGTTAAACCATTTCCATTTTGGAAACAATGTATGCACAATTTATATGATAAACATGCATTGTTTATATGTATTTAATCACAAAGCTAAAAACAAAACTTGTGAAATGCTTCTCACATGTGACATAAACAGAGGCGGTTCATCTCAAGTCATTTATTTGTGTCTTATGTTCCTCATATAGTCTTCTACCTCAAAGCTGAAAGAACTATCCAGATTCTTCACTTACTTCAGTGTAGACATACCAGTACATCACTCTCATACTTAATGTACAGTTTATGTAATTATATGCAGCAGACCACCTCTGGACAGCATTAAATCCATCTGCATATTGATCACTGAACCATCATTTTATTTTTTCATCTGAAAATTATAACCTACAGGTTCTACAGGCTTCAGTGTACTGGAATAATCTAGAATAAACTGCACAATATTCCCCATTAAAATTCAAATGTAAAAAAGTTTTCTGTTTAGTTTAAACTTATTATAAATTGATGATAAGACCTCATATGTAACAGGCTACAATGTGGCTCTGAAATGAACCCATATTTCAACATAGATTCATAAAGACTGTGATATTTTTTTTCTTCAAACACACACGAAGCTACATGGGGTGATTTCTTATTTATTTACTTGTTTCCGGTTTTTTCCAGTTGGTTTTTATCCTTGGTGAAGTAGATCCAGTGTCTTATTTCATTGGATAACTTCTTGGGACTCACCTTGCAACGCGGGGATTACAGAACACAGCCGACTCACTTCCCGTAATACCCGCCCACTGCGTCGTGACGTACATCTTCCGAGTGTTCCCTGTCCTTATATGGCAACGAAGGACACCGTTTTCCGGAATGATGTCATGATGCCCCCCCCCCCCCCCCCCCCAGGTCTGGGAACCCGGAGCAGGTTAAAGTAAGAAGAAGGGTAAGGTTATAAGGAGCTTTCCTAAATAATAATGAAAAACATATTCGGACAATAATGTCCCTGAACAAAAATAAAATAAAATAAAATAAAATGAAAGAATCAATAATCAATCAGTGATCAGAACAACATTAAAACTGGTTTATGATAAACGTTATAGGGGATGCATTTAGGCAAAAAAGTGCATAATAGTGTGATAATCGATGCTACGCACAGTTTTCTATTCTATTCTATTCTATTCTATTCTATTCTATTCTATTCTATTCTATTCTGTTGTTAGGGTTAGGGTTTCAGGAAAAAAAAAAAAAAAAATCACGGCATAAAACTGTCCAATAACAGTAAAAGGCTACAATACTACACACTTTTTTTTTTTTTTTTATTCTATTCTATTCTATTGTTAGGGTTAGGGTTTCAGGAAAAAAAAAAAAAAAAAAAAAAATAAAATAAAATAAAATATATATATATATATATATATATATATATATATATATATATATATATATATATATATATATATATATATACACATTATGTTTGTATTGTGTTGTTCTTAGCTCACTTAACACCCTGTGTTTTCACTAGTTTTATTTACTTATTTAATTCCTTGTTTTATGTTTGGTGTACGGCACTTTGGCCAGCTGTAAAGTTCTTAAAGTGCTTTATAAATAAAGTTGATATGATATGATATATATATATATATATATATATATATATATATATATATATATATATATATGATATATATATATATATATATATATATATATATATATATATATATATATATATATATATATATATATATATATCTCACAGCATAAAACTGCCTAATAACAGTAACAGGCTACAATACTATACACTTTTTTTTTTTTTTTTTTTTTACTCTATTCTATTCTATTCTATTCTATTCTATTCTATTCTATTCTATTGTTAGGGTTAGGGTTTCAGGGGAAAAAAAATCACAGCATAAAAAAGCCCAATAACAGTAGGTAATAGGCAACTATACTACGCACTTTTTTTTTTTTTATTGTATTGCATTGTATTGTATTGTATTGTGTTGTATTTTATTCTACATTGTCTCTAAATTCAGTACCAGTTTTCTGTGGGCTTTAACAGGAGTATGATGTGAGCCAAAATACAAACTTGGAAGAAGTAAAAGAAAATAGACTATAAATAAATTAAATTCTTGACTGATCTGACAAAGTAAAAACATACAAACACAAATGGATTAACTGTTACATTCGCATCTAATACATTATTGTGCAAAATGTATTGCAAGTGTAATTTACTTGTCACAAGTTGATAAAATGGTTATTCTACATCTATTCAAACTACAAATATCCAACAACCTTCCTTAGATTATTTGTGTCTTGATATAATCACAGATATTGCTCAAATTGTGCTCAAAACTAAACCTGTTGAGGCAGTTTATCCGTCAAACACTAACACGGTCTCTGGCGCCATCTAGTGGTCTAGTACAAGCAGCACATACAGGTATCCCATGAGTGTTAGAGGCAGAGAACGGTGAGTTCAGCTGTGTCATAACTGACTTGTCCCACCACTGTCACCTTTGAGCCATGGAGCAGAAAATGAAAAGCGTTTATGTTTGGTGGATTTACTGCGTGAATTAAGAGGAAATGGCCCAACTTTCAGTTTAATACTGAAATAATGTCTGACTGTTACTTATCTACTGTTCATACTGCACATTTATAAATATATGTATATATATATATATATATATATATATATATATATATATATATATATATATATATATATATATATATATATATATATACATACACACGCTGTACATATCATAGTGTGTTGATAGTTTATCTTGAGTATTTAACTTTGCACCTTAGCCGAAAACTACCTGCCTAAAATTTGTTATGTGTACACATATGACAATAAACATTTTTAAATCTTGAATTTTAATCTGTAAAGTTAGACATCAACATTTTAAAAGTATGGAGTTCATAATTATACTTTTAAGATGATCTTCTGGGACAGGGCTGACAGTATCAGTGTCAGCTGTATGACTATGCTTAAACTGTTCCTTACAGAATCCCCCAACTCATCAAAGTATGGTGTATTTAAATGTGCACCAGTATTGCATTACTTTTACACTCTGTGCAATTACTAACCCAGTTGTGATGATTCAGTTTGTTTCATCAGTAAAATTTCACACATTGGGGTTTTCTTTATTTACCACAGGACGTGCAGAAATAATGAATAACTAGATGGCTACAAGTTATGTTTTGTCCTGTTCTGTGTGAAATTTGTAACACTGTCATGTTTATGGGTCACAGGATTTGTCCCTATAGGTTTTTTCTGGATTATCCTCTCTTCAGGTAGATTGTGCACATTGAGCTGAGACATAACGTTTGGATCTCCCTCTCATTTACACAATTGGCCTTTTCAGTAAGTGAGCTTGGTCTGTCAGCTGAAACACGATCACTTAACCTGGATCAATACAAGCACTAATGGAATTTACCTTGAGGTACTGGGAACTAGCAGCTCTTGCAACATGTTGCAACATGTTTTATTGTGTGAGCTCCTGACATGGCACACCCACTTTTTCTGTCATACTCTTACAAGAACACAGAGACAATGTTGCTTCATTTTATGTAGTTTATTTCCTTAAATATCAATAAGTTTCTGAAGTGCTCAGAAAACAAACATAAAAAATTATACAGTATTCTTATTACAAATGGTAAACATAAGTACTCCAAGTTGATCTTATATACATATAACAATGAGTGAAACCCCATTAAAGAACTTTAGAAAAAAAACAAGTAAATCTTGAAGCTTTTCTAACTTAACTTCTTACAATTAAGAAAAAGTACATTGTACTGTAAATCAGAAGTCAGGCAGCTTTTGATACAACTTTTCGGCCGTGTAGAGTGGGCCAACACACCCAAGTAGTTTGGGCTGAGGCCGTTATGGCTATACAGCAAGAAAAGTCTCTATTGCAGGTTCTTAAATCCTCTAATACTGAAAGTGTCTTTGATGTTCATGATAAGGTCCATGCAGAGCTGGGTGTAAATTAAGAAAAATTCAGTTCTGTCCAGTTCTGTGAAAACAGCGCGACACAGAAACAGAGAGATATCCTGCTTGTTACCATGCCCCCTCTGGTTCATGGTCACTGTCCCTGTCCGAGCCCCTCTCTGGGACGCACCACCGGAGAGCGCGGTGCACTCTCCAACTTAAGTGCGGGCCCCGGTCCTGCCAGTGTCACGCTACATCATCCCAAATCCCGTCACGATTTTGGGAGATACAGCCTCTCACTATCACAGGAAGCGTTTGGTTCAACTACAGTCTGTGCTTCTCCGCCACCTCAGAAGGTCTGGAGCTGCTGCGTTAACATGAGCTGACAGCCGCTGTTGACGTGGTTCATCACCTTCTGCTTCAGCTGGGCCACCTGCTCCCGCAGCATGTTGGCGGTGGACGCCAGCTCGGAGTTTTGGGACTTGAGGGTCTTCACTTTATCCTCCAGCCTTGAGATCCTCTCCAGCTTCCTCTTCCGGCATTTGGATGCGGCGATGCGGTTCCTCATCCGCTTTCTCTCAGCCTTGATGCGCTCCTGGCTCTCCATGTCAATCGGGGAGAGAGGAGGGGTCTCACCCGGCATCTCCGGCACGGTCTGGGGCTCCTCTTTGAGCACCGTGAGCCGCTGGAGCTGGGCGGAGGTGGTCTGCCCGTAGATGGGCAACTGAGGCGGGGCAGCGGGGAAGGACATAGTCGGGGCTGAGGTGGTGTAATTCGGTGCGGACACGGTGCTGATGGCGGGGTTGAAGGTGTTCAGGTCCTCGTACACCGGTGAGTCGGAGCGCATGGCCGCGTTGTTATTGAAAACAGTGGCACCGGCAACAGATGAGACCGGCGGCAGGGCAGTGTTGACACTGGTCTGGGGGGCCGAGCTGACACTCACAGTTGGTCGTGGCCGGCATGTGCTGGTGGTGAAGCTCGGCCAAGGCGCGGACGAACCCCTCGGCGAAGCCCTCCTGCTCGTCGGTGACATTCTTGGGGCACAGGAACTGGGTGGGGGTCGGCGTGGTGGTGATGAGTCCGTTACTGGACTGGATGATGAGCCGCTCCAGCTCCGGGGAGGCCAGCTTCAGTAAGCCCACGTCTGGGGAGGTGAGGATGTCGCTGGCTTTGGCCCGGAGGTGTGGTTTCAGAGTGCCCGTCGGGTCGGAGAGGTTCAGTGTCATGTTGTGTTTCAGCGCTTTGGGGTTGCTGTATCCGAAGCCGGCGTTGTCGTGCTGGGAGAAAGCGTTGAGTGAGTCGTCATAAAAAGTAGTTTCCATCTTGGTATACATAGAAGAAAAAAACAAAACCAATGAGGCTACAAAGTCTTCTATAAAATAACTTTTCGTCCCCCCTTCTCTTCTTCCTGGTTTATCAGCTGAGGTTTCCAAACGTCCTCTCTGTGCGTAAAACTTCCAAACTTTGAATGCGCACTTTCTTGACACAGGAATCAGGACTTACTTCTTTCTGTCAGCGGCGGACGGTAGTTCAGTGCTGGGTAGTTCGGGTCAGAAAACTTAAGCCAAAGTATCCCGATTTATACTCAGTCCGAGTTTCTCTAAGTTTACTTGTCAAGCACCCGGTACGTGTGCGGTGCCTGCTCTGCCTGGATGTGTATACACTGTGAGCCGTACAGCGTGGAGGCTAACCTTATCTGCTGCCGCTGCCTCTCCAAAAATAGCCATGATGTCATGACGGGGCTCTCCCATTGGCTGGAGGGCGTGTCGCGGGGCGGGGTCCGTTGCTCCGATAAGGCGCGTTGCCTAGACGACCACCCAGAAGATTCTTAATCTCGCGGTGGATTGTGGGATGAGGTAATGCTGTAAGGAGAGCGTAAGCGCGGTGCATTGTGGGATGACGTATTGTTTTTGAATATCTGGTTACCCGCTTTACTGTCAGTGGCGGGACAGCCAGCGTTGAGGACAACAGCTCCGGGTCCGTGTCTCCTCTCACGGACCGCTCTGTGGAGAACAGCTGTACCAAACATGTGCTTTCTGTCAGTAGGATAGTTGTGGTGTTATTTACACTTATTCTGTTCTATTCGACTTTCTGTGCGCACATAGAGGCGCAACAGCCTTATGAAGTAGCCTGTACTGGGACCAAAGCTTGACGCCAAGGACAAAATATCGAAATACACAATAAATAAATAATAAATAAAACCTTTTCTCTTCTCCAAAACACTTCTACCGAAATTAAAAGCGTGTTTTATTGCCATGAAAATTTCAGGAAACACTTTTCTTTTCTACTGCTATAACTAATAATCTAATATATATCTTATATACTATAGTACCATATTGTAATCTATAGATGAGAGTTTCAGGAATTATAAAGCTACTCAACCTATTGAGACAACACATTTCTCTATTCTATTCTATTCTATTCTATTCTATTCTATTCTATTCTATTCTATTCTATTCTATTCTATTCTATGCTTTCTTGATTGTGTATATCTTGTTTTTGCATTTCTTTGCTCTTGTGTGCTTGTACTTTTGCTGCTGTAAACCTGGAATTTCCCCTTGTGAGATTCTATTCTATTCTATTCTATTCTATTCTATTCTATTCTATTCTATTCTATTCTATTCTATTCTATTCCATCTAAACTTAGAACCATCCTTCTGTGGGTTTTATAACTGGAGACAGTTGTGAGCTAAAATACAAACCTGGAAGAAGTAAAAGAAAATAGACTATATAAAAACAAACTAAATTCTTTCCACTTTTCTTTTTCTACTGTCATTTTGGTTCTTCGTCTGGGATAGCATGGTGGTCTCTGGTTGGTGGTCTCCCTATAAATTGTAGACACACAAAATAGGCTACTCCCCACACTTGTTTTTTGGCTATGCAGAGGGAATTTGACACATGGGCAGGGTAAAACAAACCCAGGTATATTTATGAAAAGATGTATTAAACTTAATAATTCTACTAATAGTGCATAAACAGTGTCATGTGGCTAAAAAGCTGCCCTTCCTTAGTCATGCACTTATACGTGGTACCAGTAGTCTTTCCATGTGGATGTTAATTCTGGTTTTAGGAGACATATTTAATAGACCTTTTTGCCGTGCACTGCATACAGTACACTACATTTCTTCAATGCTACACTTAAGACGTTTTAGTCTTTTTGCAACTACAAATTACTAAAAAGATAGATCTAAAGATGTCTGTTCATCCTAATAAAATGTGAGTCTACATTTCCTTTTATGTCAGGGGGTGTAATTAGTGTAGTGCAGTCCATTGTCCCCTGCCCCTTGGTCAGAAATCACCACTGGTTTAATGGCAGGAGGTTAACTGGTGTGTCTTACGTGTTCCCCTCTAGTTCTGCACACTCTCACCGTCTGGGTCATTTTTTGCCCTGCCAGCTTTACTGCCCGATATCCCCAGTACACCACGTCTAAATATGTCCCCCTTGTGTGACAAGTAAATCAGTCCCTTGGCGCTGGCTGGCTCAAAGAGGCACCTAAGGAGGATGAACTGGATCATAAAACACCACCACAGTCTGACTTTTTATGGCCGCTAATGTTGTCTTTATGTACTGTTGTATATGTCAAACTGTGGTGATCAATAGAGTCAGATATAATCTGATCTAATTGGTTGACTTAACTGATCCTGTGCAGTTTCCTTTTTGATTTAAATGCTTTTGAGAAGATGACACTTGGGAAAAGTTAAGGTGGGTCTTAACTCATCTTCCTGCGACTAACATGGCACGACAAGCAGTATCTCATCTCCCCCTTCACTTATCTGTAGATGAAGGTTAACACATGGCTATGGGAGCAGTCTTTGTTATAATATCTGTAATATAATATCAGTCTGTGTCGGTTTTTCTTCATTTACTTTCTTTTTTTCCATCACTGGAGGGATGACATGAGTTTAAGGGAAAAAGAAAGAATGACAAGTTGCCCAGGTGTTTGCTCACACTCAGTGGTCTACTGGCATATTTTAAAATATTTATCTCCCCTGGTTCATTCATTTATTCATAATGCTTTTCTTTTGAATTAAAGTACATGAAATAATTATAAGTAGGTGGTCTCGTACCCCCCCACCTATCAGCAGGGATCCTCATGTGTAGTATGACTTCACCCATTGTCCCAAATAGATGAATGGTAATAATAAAACATGTGATAGAATTCAGAGATATCTTGCATTTCTATTAAAGTGCATTAAATCCCATGGTAACAGTCAGATCCTTGGTATATACACATGTTTAAATGGTGTTTAATACAGAACCCTTAAATGTTTCAATATGGCAAGAGCTCTGACTGAACCGGGTCTGCTTTTCTTTCCTGGTCGCCATGTGTACAGTTATAAAAGGGTAACCACAGCATGTAGGTTGCCAAAGTAATTTTCTGTGTAGGAATGTATGGGAAAATCAGGAGGAACCCCATGGCTGCTTTGGCTCAGGACCTGGACATTTGGCCACATGTGGACTGTCCTATCATACTGTACATTGATATGGTAAATAACATAAATCACAACTTATGAAATTAAATAAATGATTAAATGGTTTTATTAAATTTTAAATATTATTATTTATACCCACAACTTGATCAGCAGACATTTTTCTATTGTAGCTGAGGCTTTTCAGAATACTTTCAGGATAATACTTCTAATTAAGTATTATTATTATTATTATTATTATTATTATTATTATTATTATTATTTTATTCACGTTTTATCTATTTTTCTGTATTTTTATTTATTTATTTTTTATCTATTCTTGTATTTTACTCTGTTATTTTGGTTTTTATTTATTTTTCTGTACAGCACTTTGGTCCACTGTGGTTGTTTTAAAGTCCTTTACAAATAAAGTTGGATTGGATTCGATAATACATGAGCAAAGTAGAATAACAAATTACCAGGATACTACTCTGTACTCCATGTAGATTAAACTAAAACTGAAACCGTTCATGAGAGAGGAATAAATCTAGACAAAATAAGTGTCGTTTACAGCTGCACATATTCTTAAGTGCACAGTTGTAACATATCTCAAAAAAAACCCAAACAAACAATAGAAAGACAGATTTTCTTAACAGTCAGGTAAAGAAAACTGGAAGAAGTAAAAACTGCAGAAACAAAAGTAAGATTATTTTGCCCTATGTTTAAACCAAATTGGTTCATATGAACTGTTAAAGCTTTATTAAAAATGTCTAATACATGGTTTTTAATACATGAATGAGTAGCATCCTGATTTGCTTGTATGTCTTGACCTTTAAACTTTGCTTCTTCTCTCTGAACATTTCTATTTCCTTTCTTCATTCACTCCCTCCTTTATGAATTTACTTCTACACTTCCCTGCTCTACTTGATTCCAAATCTCCCCACTCATATCCCCTACACACTTTGCCTTCCCCTTATCTGTCTCCTCCTTTCTCTTTCTATTTCGTTCCTCTCACTCTCATCTTATGCCTATCAGTGACTGTGCAGGCTGCAGGATTTCCCCTGTGATGGAAACAGGCTGTGGCCCAATTGTATTGTTTCAGGAGTTCTTGTCAGAAAAATCTCAGAGTGCTCTCTATGTTTGTGTTGGTATGGTTAAACGATAAACCAGTGCACCGGCCAAAACCCTGCGTAATACAAAGGACAAGCAAGTGTAAAGCCACTGAAAAAAACCTTTTGGTTTTACGTCAAAGTGAAGATCCCCGGAGGGTTTCAGGGAGAGACAGACTGCTGACGCTTTTGAGAACTATTGTTGTTTCAGCTGTTATTTAAAGTCGAAAACCAGCAGACTGTGTAGATTGTTGCACTGGTCTGTAAGCAGGCCTTGCATGTTCAGCTGTGTATGTATTTACATGTGTGTCTGCTTTAATACTGCAAGTGTAAATGTATATGTACACATGCAAGGGAAAAAAAGGTATCATTAGATGAAAATTTAGAATATTAGGAACCATCAGCAATGGAGGGAGACATGAGAGGAAAGTGGAGAGATTTATCTGGCTTTAAGTAGAAAACACTGCCAATAGTTGGATTTATCTTTCATGACACAAGCCACTAACATTTGACTTTCAGTGCACTTTTCAGTGTCAGACTATGCAGCTTTTATAAACCTTGTTAACCTTTACATCCTTCTACTCCTCATCTGTGTCTTGTCCAAATGTTCTATTCCCCCATATTGGATCCTTTTTTTAATCTTCATTACCCGAATTATAGGTAGCCTATACACACGTCCTTTCACACAAAGACACACACTTTACACATTAATAAGACACTGTGGCAGCCATTTTTATAATGAAAAAGAAAAGACGCAACTAAATGACAAAGTCCCTCTTTCCCTCCCTGATTTACGATGGAGTGTAAAGGCAAGACTCATTGAGTTGGATTATTATGTGCTACACACACCAACACACAGACACACAAAATTTCATTGAGTGATGTCTCATTGTTCCGTCCTTCACCAAGTGTAGAATGAGTGTTTGATGCCCGTCTTCGACAGTTTTTTTTTTTTTTTTCCCAGGCGCTGTTTTAATTAATTTGCCCATAAAATGAACCATGATTCCCAGCAGCCTCTCTGGCACCCTCAGTCATAGAAGACTTTATTAGCTTTGACAATTAATCGTCACTAACTACCCGAACTAATCTCATCTTAGATTTATTGGTCAGAATCATATGGAATATCGATTGGCTCTGGCTCGTTCTGACCCTTTCAGCACATTGTAACTCACATGAGCAAGTGCACAATGACATCATTGGTAAAGGTGGGCAAACTGCAGGTTCTTTGACTTCTTTGCTGTTTTTCAGAAAAAAACATGGCTAAGGCCAATGAACAACTCCAAGCAGTTGAAGCGATACATAGGTGGGGATTTGTTTGTGGGGGCGCTTGTGTGCATGCGTTTTTATTTGTTGTCTCAAAGTAATTTAATCTGTGAGAGTGAGTCTGGGTCTCATTATGTAAATTAAATAACCTCATCTGAAAAGCCAGGCAGACTGAGCCACAGCAGGACTCACACCGTGAAGGGAACGCTCAAAAGCACACAGAAGCACTTACACATAAAGGCAGGCAAAGTAAATGGCCTTTTTGACACAGTGTAGTGTGTTTTCTGCACCCTCTGTGTGTGTGTGTGTGTGTGTGTGTTCGGGCTCAGGGACCTGTATGAGTCCTCAGCTGGCTCTGTTCAGCCCGTAACAGGGAGTTTAGTGTGTGAATGTGTCACCAGGGAAAATGATCGATAGCTATTAAAACCCACCAGTGCCTTAGTCCAGATGGAGGATTATTTGTGTGTCCGTGCATGTGTGTGTAGCTGTGATCAAGCACTATGTTTGTACAGGTGGGATACTATATGCCAGCAATGCTAACCTGTTCCACTCCATTTAACTCTGCAAGCTGGGAAACCTTACCAACCGCATTAGGTGTGTGTGTTTTTTTAGTTAGTATGTGACTGCATTTGAGCGTTTGTATTGTTTGCGTGTGTTGTGGTTGTGTGTGCACGTGTGACCGGGCAGTTGTCAGCATGTGTTTGGATTTGCTGGTTATTCTAGCTTGGCTTTTCAGAGGTAATAAAAAAGTAAAGGGAGAGGAAGGAGGAGGGTGGGAGGCAGAGTGACAGGACTGAGCAATTGTTTTAAGTCAAACAGCAGTTTCAGTCTGTGGTTGAGAGACCAAAAGAAGAAAGAAAGGAGGTTTGTTCTTTTTCATTTACTGAGGAGGAGAGGCTTGTCCCGGAGAGAGAGAGCAAGAGAGAGAGAGAGAGAGAGAGAGAGAGAGAGAGAGAGAGAGAGAGAGAGAGAGAGAGAGAGAGAGAGAGAGAGAGAGAGAGAGAGAGAGAGAGAGAGAGAGAGAGAGAGAGAGAGAGAGAGAGAGAGAGAGAGAGAGAGAGAGAGAGAGAGAGAGGCCTTCACATTGCTCAAAGCTTTGGGAACATTTTTCTTAATTGTATTGAGGCTTTATTGGATACATGACACGTATAAGTGAATCTGATCTTGCAGAATGCAGTCCATATGAAACAAGAGATGTGCAACTTTTACAAAAAAAAAGTCTTCATTCTGTACTCTCTCTTTTCTCTCTAACATGCACACATGTATGCACACCAACCCATGAACACACTCGGCATACAGAGAGTACCCTCACCCACCCTCCTCTGAGACAGCTATGAAACCTGATCAGAGATCAATATTGAGTGGTATTATGGTTTCAGGAGAGGGGGCTCAGACTTTGATGGTTTTCAGGCTGATTATAAGGGATTATATACCACTTTATACTGTGCTGAGATAAAAATGTGTCCCAATATCAGCAATGTGCTGGACTAGAATACATGTGGCTCCTTGTTATTTGGATTTTACCCACTATTATTTACTCTAATCAAAGAACCAAGCATCCAAATGTGTACGTTGTGAGGTACTGACCTAAAAAGAAGATCCAAAGCAACCTATTAATTTACTGTAGTTGCACTGAAATCTCTCTAATTCTGTGTGTGTGTTTGCTTGGGGCTGGGCTGGGCGAGGCCAATGGGAGGAAGTCCTAGTACATAGCTGAGTGACAGCAGTTTGTTCTGTGTCCTGTGTATGACTGTAGTACTGCAGTGTCTACCTGCATGGAGCTGTCAGTGTGTGTATTTGTGTGCTCATGTGTTGGCACGTGTACCTCAGTTTCACAACACAGAGTCAACAAAGAAACTCACATGGCTGGGTACATTTTTTCCAATTTTCTCAGGCCAATTGAAATAACTCTTATCTTTTCTATCACATTTCCATACTCTTTTGCTGTAGGCAGTTGTCTCCCTCATTTGCTCATATCATTGTATGAATTAACTAATAAATGACTTGGTTGTCCTGTTGCTGTGCCAACCAAGCAACAAGTATTTGGAACTATGTGACACCTTCCACCAACATTCCAAGTTCGGCTGTTTTGGAAACTTCTTCTGTCAGCCCTCCTTCTCTCCTCCCTCCTTGTTTCTCTATCCAACTTTAAGCCCATCCTCGGTCTCTGACACTTTCTGTCTGTCACAGTTCACTGTCTCTCCCCTCCTCTTCACTGCCTCTCTCTAGATAAATGGACCTATTGTCCCCTGGAAAAATGAACTTGAAAACAGTAGTTGGGACAAGTGCTGCTGTTTAACAGCCTGTAAACACAGGCATTAATGCAGATCTGCTACAGTGACTGAGTTTTGACTGCCGAATGAAGTATCATCATGTTTTATACTTGTACAGTAAACTTTAATAGATAAAATAATCTAGACTGGATGGACAGTATCACAGTGTAAAAATTGCAAAAGCATTGTTGGGTGGTGAAAATAGGGATTAGCACTGACTGACAACAAACAATGAAGCCCTATGAGATGCATGAACATGGTTTTGACAAGTCTCAGCAAAAATGTAGAATATTTTAAGCCTGTGGGCTATTACTTTGCATTATATTCAGGTGTGTTTATAGACTATAATTTATACAGTTAGTAGAACAGTAATTCTCAGACAGAGGTAGCAGATAGCTCTGACGGATGCTACTTGTTTTCATTTCAAACGTTCCTTCTTATTTGTGCATTATGATTATTAATCAGTGATTAGTGAATCCTCAGTTAATAAATAAAGTTATTACTTAGCCAGTTACTGCTTGGTTGCTGAGAGGCAATCAATTCTTTCAGTGTGAAATCTGAGACATCTGACAAGTGAAATATAAGCAGTGCCTGGGAATGTGCCTGCTAAGGATTAATGTGCACACATATAATGTCAAATTCTCTCTGAGCGCTAGGTGCTATAACTTGAAGTAGCATTAATTATAAGGTGCCCTTCTACAGTATGTATACTTGAGGATGTGAAATAGAGCTCTTTGAGGCATCCAGCTTATCTGGTCTCACACAATTAATTCAGTATAAATAGATACTGTGTGTCTTGCCTGTATATCAGCACAATCTATATGCCTGCATATTATTTGTCATCTATACAGTTCAATGGTAATACACCCTCATGTAAGTTTGTGTTTTACCAGAGTGTATGTGTGCAGGTGTTTGGCTGATGTTTTCATACATCAGTACCTTGAGAAACACCCTCAGTCTGCATCTATGAGTTTGACCAGAAAGTCTGCAGCCAAAACAGTTAATTTTTTAACTCCTAATTTCATGTGAGAAAACACAGTGATCTTGTGACGAGTGCTTTGTGTGTGTTGGTGTGTATGTGCATCATTGGAGGTGGCTGTGATCAGTGGCTAGCTCTCTGGAATGCACTTCCGCCCTTCAACCAATCATTAATCTGTATTTACTCAGTGCAGTTTGGGGCAGTCTGGCCGTGAGAAATGTTTTCCATATCACCTCTCTCCTTTAGCACACTTAGTTGCGTTTGTGTGTGTGTGTGTATGTGTGGATATTTGTGCAGTCAGACTGGTTTGTCAGAAAGGAAAAGAAAAAGTCTCGGTCGAAACTGACTCCAGTGCATGTACATACGGTGCATGCTGTCTATGTTTCTTATGCAAATACACGTGAGTGATTGGAATCCTGACTGCACACACACTCCTGCCTCTATCTCAGAGGGTTAAGGGCTGTGGCTTTTATCGAGACTTTGTGTGGACATGCATTAGTGTGCTTGTATGTGTGTGTTTGTATAACCCTGTTCATGTGTGTGTGCGTGTGTGTGCATGTTTGAGAAAACACAGACTGGCCCATGGGATGGCTCATGCTGTGTGTTTTGGCTCTGTCAGGCAGGCCATTACTATGGCGTCGAAGGTCAGGTGGTCTGACCAGAAGGCCCAGATATATTTGTGTTTTTGAATTAGGTATGCAGGCTTGATGAATAACCTCTGGGAAGTTGATGTGCTCTTCCTTAACTTCCTCAGTGGGTTTTGTAGAATTCTCAAGACACTGTCCAAGACAGCTGTATATCTTCCTGCTGCAGAAACATACTGGTGAAGAGACAGGCCACCCTAGAAGATACACAAAGAAAATGTCCTTGAACAACATATGACACTCTTAACTGTGTCAAACAGTCACTTGAAGTCATTCTAGCTGTACACATAAAATAGAAGTACATCTTCAAGGCAATCCTTTCTTCTATGACAACTGTTTCGTTTGGCAACTGCATTATTTGTGCAACAGAAATAAAATTATTGGACCATCACTTTTTAATGATAAATGTTTCATAAGATGTCACAACAGTAAGAGGTACACACATTAATATTCTTCCTTTAATGGTATTAAAAGTCTAAAATAATGGACCTATTGGTCATAACATCTGTATCAGTTATTCATATTTATGAATGTCCATGATTAACACTAATAATAGTGTCACCACAGTAACTTTAATTGCTGGACTATGATGTATTTAATTCATAAGGAATGAGTTTGTTGTTGTTGAGTTTACTTGTACTGCATGTTGAAGATAGATAGATAGATAGATAGATAGATAGATAGATAGATAGATAGATAGATAGATAGATAGATAGATAGATAGATAGATAGATAGATAGATAGATAGATAGATAGATGGTGTTTTCTTTGGCTTTTCCCTGTCAAATGCAGTAATTCACTGGCTGTTTTCAAACATATTTTTTTTCTAGTTAACTCTGTGAATGCTGGGCCGCAAATCTTCCGCATGCTGATGTTGATGCTGCATCACATGACCTAAATGTTGAAAATTTATTTATTTATTTATTAGGGACAGTGCATATTAATGAACATCTACAACAATTGCAGCTGTAAATATGCCAGATTGTAGCAGCTGTGCTAATTTCCATCTGTAGTCCCAAGGCAGGTGACAGGAAAGACAGTTGACAAAAAGGCTAAACATCATAAAACACATCATAAAAAGACAATTGACAAAAACGCAAAGCATCATACAAACTCACAGAACAACACAGTGAGGACAATCTACTGATGGTCACAGGCTTGGTTTTCCTTCATCCAATGTTTAAGTTGTGATTCGAAGGAGGCATATGATTGTGAGTCTCTTATGTTGAATGGTAAATTGTGGTAAAATATAGAACCCAATCCCCCTGAGGCCAAAGTGTGATCTGTGATATTAAGCGATGTAGTAGATGAAACTGTCCTTACTTGACTTAATGAGAGAAACATTTCAGTCAAGAGAATATTCAAGAAAATAACAGACAGACAGGGGCTGATATTATTGTGCAGACCACACATTCCCAGGTTACCTGAGGTCAGCATCCATCTGGCAGGTTCACTATCTTTTTTTTCCGCCCACAGGCTCTTCAGGGCCCCTTCTGCCTTTCTTAAAGGTGTCACAGTGCATTACAGCAGGTTGTTTTAATAATAAATGTCCAGAGGTTTCTGTTTCTTTCTTTTTGTTTCCTCTCTTTGAATCCAGGTCAACAGTCATGTAAATGCCTCAACCTCAGTGGCTCTGTCTTAAATCTGTCATCTCTTTGGTTTCTGCATGCCAATGTATTCATGTAAATATTTTCATATCATGTCTTCCGTCACTTGTCTTTTGCTTTTGATCCATTGGAAGTTTAATCAAATACTCCCTCCTTAAAGGGTGTTTCCATCTGTTTTACTGAGCAGCCACCTAGCTCTCACTTGCTGCTACTTCTGCTAGAAGACACGACGGTAAAATGTAGCGCTCATATTCATCTTAGAGGGTGAAATTGCCACTAAAAATAATCAAAGACAAAAAAAATTGTGTCTACTCTGTCAAAACCACATATTTAAATGACATTTCCAGACTTATGTGTATTAACAATGTCATTGGAGGAAGTCATTTTGGCGTAATAGCGATAAATGCGTAGGCTAACTGGCAATAATTACCCATTGTGCATGTATGCGTGTCAGACTGTGTGTCTATGTGTGAGTCTTTGACGGGGCTGATAGAGGCACCAATGATAACACAGCTGTGTTTTATTCCCCTGAGTCTGGGAGTCATTATACTGGACCGCAATTTTTTCACGTTGTTTTTCAGACTTCTTCATATATTCATCTTAAAATTTCAGCTCCTTCTCAGTTTTACTCCTTTTTGTGCCCTGCTCTTTGTGCTCTTTCTGACAAGCATGTGGGATGAAACAGCGGAGAAAAAGATGGAGGTGGAGAGAATGGACAGACGTCACAGTCAGTCGATGTAGGAGCACTCAGACACTCACACACTTTCATTCAGCTCATCACAAACACCACGCTGTCTTTATCTGTCAGGGTGCCATGCCGGGTAGCGGTGGGCGCGTGACGTTATAGAGGAGTAGGATTCCACTGTTTGCTTTTTGACGTGCGTCCGCCCTCAGTAACGTGCGTGTTTGTATGTAGACGTGGTGCTGTGAGGAAACACATATGTATCTGAGTGTGGTTTTGCAAAGCAGAGAAGTGAAACCTGCATAGCCTCAGAGAAGAGCGCCATCCTCTCTCTTTCGACCAGGACATGAGAATCATAGACTGAAAGAGTTCTGTCTCACAAACAGGCTGTTTCTGTTGAGCCTGTTTTAATTTTGTAGCAACAGTTCCACTCTCCTAACTGAACAACCATCCTAGAAAGGTTATTGGTCATATCGTTAGCCTCATAGCATAACTGCCGAAGTCATACACAATATGGACAAAAGTATTGAGATATGTTGAACTTAGGTGTTTCTTTTCTAACAGGGCTCTGGGATACAAAACAATAATGACAAATGTCGTAATATAGTTTTATATTGAGATACATATCATTGCATTGCATTGGTTAGTTTGGTTTAAATTGTTATCTTTGCTTCCAAAATGCCCCAGACATGATTTTTACTTCATTTCTCTCAACATTGATTTTTTTTTTTTACCCATGACTATGACTTTAAATGTTCTACCTCTAAATTTCTAAAATATTTTTCATGTTCTGACTATAAATAATAATTCTCTACAACAACTAACCATCTACTTTCTTCACATCTCACTTATGAAGAAAAGTGTCCCAGTAACTTTAAAAAGGAAATATTGATGTTTCAAACTATATCCAATCCAACTTTATTTGTAAAGCATTTTAAAACAACCACAGTAGACCAAACAGCTGTGCAGAAGAATAAATAAGAAAAATAGAAGAGAATAAAATACAAGAATAAAAGACATAGAACTGTACAAAAAAAGAAAACAGTGCTGTGCAGATGAATAAATAAAACCTAAATAAAAGAATAAAATACAAGAATCGATTAAAAAACATAAAAAGCTGTACAATTTTAAAACAACAAAAAATAAGAACAATAAACCAATCCCAATTAAAACGACAGAATAAAAATAATACATTCACACATCTCACATGGTTTCAAAAGCCAAGGAGAAAGGATGGGTTTTAAGAAGGGATTAAAAAACAGACAGAGAGGAGGCCTGTCTATATGGACAAAAATATTGGGACACATCATGGCAAGATACAAATATCAATATTAATTTTCAATATGATTTGTATCGCAATATAAAACTATATAATGACATTGGTCGTTATTGTTTTGTATCCCAGACCCCTGTTAGAAAAGAAACACCTGAATTCAATGTGTCCCAATACTTTTGTCCATATACTGTATGAGTTAGGCAGTTATGCTATGAGGCTAACTCTGCGTTGTATGGTGACATTTAGTTATTTCCTTATGAGAAAATAAAAAGTGAGGAATGCACTGCTACCTAGGAGGCTAACCTGTTTGGACAATAGAGCATTACGCTGGTATTTCGCAACCACTTGGAGGTTTGGAGTGCCAATCTGCCAACATACTCCCAGCTGTGACTGCCCTGTTGGACATACACTATAGGTGACTGATGGAAACAAATCCCTGACACATAGACAGGCCTCAGTGGAGCATGGGTTCTGCCTTTCAAGAGCAGCAGGAAAGACTTACAATGAAACTACTCAGGCGGTTTCCTATGTGTGCAGAGCCTCTGAAAAGGAGGCACAGTGCCAGCTTCTCCTCCTCTAGCCCGAGGTGGGGTTTTTATAGAGAACTGCTCAAGAGTTTGGGAACATACAGAGCAAATAGTTTGATGGCCTGTTGAGTGATTGATTGATGACTTTGTTTATCAAGGTATTGCAAAAGCTGTTCAGGTGTTACATTAGCACATATTAAAGCACACCAGGTTATTTTGTGGCTGTTTTGTCATATTCCCAATGCACAAACTTGTCAAGTGGACTTTTTGCATGTGGTGACAAACTAAGAAAGGTGCTGATGCATACACTCGAGTCATTGTACTACCGCACCTGAGAGCTGTGTTTATTTTCTCTGCTGCTGTACATGCAACCTCGGTTTTGTGTGTCGGTCCTGAGAGCAACTTCCTGAGGTTCTCTCCAAGCTTCCTGTCTGAGAAGTCAGAGGTTATCTGCATACCCCTCCCCTTATAGCCCACACGGTTCCATGCAGCTGTTTCCTCTGATGGTTATAGATCAGATTTTAACACACATGCACACACACACGTCCTGGGATTTCAGGAAGGCCACAAAAAACACTAAAACTACTAAAAAAAGTGGTAAAGTTTCTGCAAAGTTATGAAGAGGATGCTTTTCGGTGTGCATATTCTCCCTGACATATCTCAGCTGATGAGTTTTACATCAGTGTGAGTTTGCATGTGCAGATGGGGTGTGGTCGTGGTCTTCATTCTAGGACATGAACTGTGTTCTCTAAATGTGTGTTTATATCGGTATGTGTACATGTGTTTTTGAACATCTGCTCCTCATTGGCTTTGTTTTCCCTCCATTACATGGCCCACCCTCGTACTGCATGCTGGACTTTGGAGCACTTCTGCTTTTTGTCCACAGGAGAAGAAGATGGAGGAAGAGAGGTGAAGAGAGACGATTTCTGCGGCCCTTTTTCGTGAGATCTTAAAATAGCATTAATCTAATTTTGAGGGGATTAGCGTTAAACTAACTGATATTTGCAGGATCCAGTTTTCCTTCTGCTTCAAAAGTCCCTCTGCACCTTCTTTTCTCCCTCTCTTATCTCTCCTTTCAATTTTTGTTTTTCTTTGCTCTTCTCTTCTTTCCCTCTGTGGCCTTGCTTGGTCTATCAACCTCCCTCAAGACAGCAGATGTTGGGTCTGTGTCCAGATGTTTCATGTTTATCACTCTCCAGTCACATCTTTAACAAACCCTCACACAGTAAACATTTACAGAGGCGTCTCCTCTCGTCTCCTGTCACACTGCACGAGAGCAGGCTGGAGAAGGGAAAAGCACATTATAGACAAAGTAAAAGGAGAGCCACATAGATAAAGGGCCAGGAGAGGAAAACAAAATATGAGAGAGAAAGAAATCCAACGCCACCTACACATTCACATGGTTGTTGCCCAGAGCGACAGCTGTCCTTGTTCTCCTGTGTTTATTAGATACATGCACAATGCACCAGTGCAGACACTCCACACGCACACCAATTGAGTAGGTATGCGTGCACTTCGAAGTTTCTGTTCTGATTTGACTACACATCTTCTTTACTGACAGTACTCAACTCACAACAGGGGTGAGTTGTGTCAGTCACATGTAGCTAGAGTCCAGTATGGAAGGGAAGTCTTCAGCGTTTCTCACTCACTCCAGAAATCATTGCCATAGAAAGCATAGCTTGCATAGCTGATTCTTTTCTTTATCAGGCCAATCAGCAGGAACTGCAGTCCTCTCACTCTCTCCCCCTCAGTTGACTCTTCTTCATTTCCCTCTTTGTCATTTCATGTGTATGTGTATAGCAGCAACAGAAGTCAACCTGAGAAGCTTTACTGATTTGTATTTTACATTTGACTGAGACATAATAATTCTGTCCCTTCTGCTTTCTCACATGCAGCCACGAAAGGAAGCATCGGCTATTAATATTGAGCAACTCAGCGATGAGATACCAATAACAGGACCATAAATAATTCTTTCTGCATTTCACCTGGCTTGTTCTGGCTTGGCTCTTTGATAGCGCAGGCAGAGAGACAAGAGTACATACCGGTCCATAGACATGCAGACAAACGCCCATGAATGCTTACTCTCAGTATCTTTGTACAAACATTTAAATTCTAAAGTACTCATGTTCAGGATTGTCAACCCTGTTAGCATCATGCAGTGTATTTTTATGAGCCTACTGATTGATATTTGATTCGTTTTATGATTTTTTTCTATGGACATGATTTCTTGCTGCATGTGTTTTGTTAAAATCCTCTGTCAATCCTCAGGATTAGTAGGATCCATGAACACACAATAAAGGGTGGGTCAACATATTGGTACACTGCAGTCAGTGTGTGTGTGTTAAAGTAGAAACTACCTAAGACTTTATTGAACATGGTTTTATCTCAGCTGTCCAGTTCTGTGAAAATGACACCACAAGGCAGTGAATAAGTACATAAGTTTTCACCTTTCTATGTGTAAACACCATAAAGCAGCATATATGATTGTCTTGTGATTGCATGAGGTATTAGTGGA